>NW_027505377.1:160000-199858 GCF_021521415.1 Bidens hawaiensis
ATTGGGCTACCACACCACTAAAACAAAAATCACTCCTTTGCTGACTGGGCACCACATAACACAAAACGCCCCATTTTATAGCCCTTCCACTACACATAGCCTAACGCTTAGTTATTAATATTATTTAGTATATATTTTTCTTCACTGTTTAAATTTATTAAAGTTGAGTAAGACAAGTGAAACATATATGAATCTTGGTTACTGTTTAATGAGTTTGTTTTCAACTTGACTTGCATTAAACAATTATAAAGCTTAGTTATTAACTAAATATTATTTAGTGATTTTTTTTTCTTTACTGTTAGAAAATAGTAACTAAGATTCATATATGTTCCGTTTAGATCACGTAAATTAAAAATGTCTATACACTATAATAAATTTCACAAGATTGGTACCTCAGGAGCAGAATTCTCAAATGTAATGTTTTCACTAATGAAATCTTCTCCTTCAACAATGACGGTCCCACATCCGAATGTTCCTGTTCCGATTACTCGCGATGCCTGTGTAAGATGGTGTTATACATTATACGGGTGTAAACGACTACACGAGCCAAGCCGCCCGCTAGCTACTTGAGATCCGCTCATAAAAAGCTAGAATGAATCGATCTAAAAGACGCTTAAAAGTAAGCTTCTTCAATAAACGAGATTCGCTCGTAAAAAGTTCGAAAGAATCCATCTTAAACACGCTTAAAAGTAATCTTCTTTAAATAACGAGGCTAAACCCGACGTTCACTTATCAATCTCAACCTTACTCACAACTAAACTAGGTTATTATTTATATAATTTTTTAAATATTTAATAATTATTATATATATATATATTAAAAATTAGCATAATTAAAAAACGAAGCTGAACCTGAGCTTTACTTATCAAACTTAACCAGCTCAAACTAGGCTACTATTTAGATAACTTTTTTTCTAATATATGCAACACATTTTACAAATAATAATAATAATTATTATTATATACAAAAAATAAATTGCGATAAAAATAACTAAGCATACATTACACATTATGCCTAAATAAAAAAATCTAAGTTTCAAACTAAAAAATAAACATAAAAAACAAAGATATATTAATTAATATTATATAATGATTAATATTATATAATAAACACGCTAAGCTCTAGCTTGAAAAACTATCCACAAGCAGTTAAGCTTGACTTTGAATAAGTTAAACGAGCCTAGTCGCGCTCAGGCACCGAAAACTAAAGTTGTTAGGATTAAAACAAGAACTATGACCTGATGGTGGTCGATATTGGTAGCGGTGTTGTCCCAAGTAACAAGGGTGGATTCGGGTTGTAACCCGGCAAGTGTGTGATGAGGTTTTTGGTCTTGGGGATGTACAAAGGTTGTTTGTATGTACCCGGTGATATTCGGATCACCGTTCGGGTTGTGTGCCGAGCGGTACGTCGTCTATAGCTTCTTGTATCGTTCGGTAGCCACCGCTAGCTCCGGTTTGTGACACCGTTACTACCCGTGCCATCTTTTCTCTCTCTTGGTTATACATATTATTATTATTATTATTATTAGTTATACTTATCTTGTATGCATGGTATATTATATTATATTATGTTTTTGTAATGAAGTACGTGTAGTAGTGAGTGAGTGACGAGTGTCATGTGTGACATCATTAGTGACGTATAAAGTTACTTTATCTTTTATTTAGAAATCTAACGATTAAGTGCAACGGGTTGTTGGGTATTTCAAAAAGCTTACCACCCATTTAACTAGGGGTGTTCACGAATCGAGTTAAACTGAATGTAGGTTTGCTTATATTTCGTTTGGTTTGAAAGCGAGTCGAAGCGAGCGGATTGAATTTTAAGAAACAAACGATATTTTTATGATTGAACTTGGTTTGGTTTAAAACCGAGTGGCTTGGTTTCGTGCAAAGTTATAATTTTAAAACTTTTAACTCCAAAATGTCTAGACTCACAACACTAAAATGTCTAAAACTCAAAGTAGAGAAAACATATACAAAACGAGTAGCTGGAGTTTAAAATTGAACTTTAAAGCCAACACAAAAGACGGAAATTTTAAAAACTTTTAAAAATACTTTTATTTATATATATATATATATACATAAAATGTATATATATATAAATAATAAATAAAAAATAATTCAAGCAAAAACGAACTGAACCGAGAGAAGCTTTGATCGTGCTTGGTTTGTTTTTAAACCGGACTGAGCCGAACGACTCATTTCCAAATCGATCCAAAATTCGAACAAACATTTTTCGAGCGAGCGTCGAGCAGTTTGAACAACCCTACACTTACCTCACGTACAAGACATTTTACCCGAGTTTAAATCTTAGAAAAGTAGTGTTCTCCCATACTAGTTGTACATATGTATTGGAATCAAACCAGAATCCTTTGGAGGTTCCTATAAAAAAAATCCCTGTCACATGCGTGGTTCAAATCCTGATATAGAGGTACACAAATCGGGTACCGATTTCGGGAATGGTTAATAAAAGTAAAAACCAGGTCGGGTAGGAACGAGCTGCAAGTATAGTCACGTATTTAACCGTTTTTTCTGGGTTTCGAGTTGGGTCAGGTTTTGACCGGGTATTTCCGGTTTCGGGTACGACTCAGGGGAGAAATCTAATAGCAGGTCGTACCCGCATATCAGACACGGGTAAAAACCGGTTCCGGGTTAGATACACCAGGTCAGGTCTGAAACCAGGTATCTTGTGGACTCTGTCATGAAACATCTCCTTATCTCACACTTAACCTAGGTAGGATCATGGAGATTGTGTTTTAACAACTAACAGGAAAGGTAGCCTAGTATAAGTGGCATTAGTGAAATTAGGAGTATGGATTATTACCGGTGAATGATTCTATATTGAAGTATTAAAATTTAATTTGTGTTAAATATATGTATGGAGAGAGATGATTAACAAATAACAAATTGGATTTATATTGAGTCGAGCTATAAAGCAAGTCGAGTTTAAGCTCTTTTAAAATACCAAGCTATACACACTTTATCATATTATCCAAATATCAATGACAACTTATAAGACATGTATGATATGTGAAAAATATTATACAATCCGTATGGCCGTATAAGTTGTCAACTTTGGTTAGGTGGGCCATGTCTTTTGTAAACCTTTTATCTGCTTGAATAAGTTTAAGATTAAAAATTTATTTGAAGTTTCAACAAATAACATTATTGCAAGCTTTATTATTTGTTTCCATTTGATGCCTTGAAAACATATTTAAAGTTTTGGCATATCTCAAATAGTTTTTGAGATTATGTTTTACATACAAGAATTTATGCTCTCTCTTTTAACAAAGATTACATATTAGAGGCATTATCGAGTCCTACATTCAGGAAACACATTATGTGACGGTCTCTTTTAGATTCAACGTATGTTGAAACTGCATTGTTTGCAAAGAAATGTTTTCCGTAAAAAACGTTTTTTGATTTTTTGTTTTAATTCAAACGAGTTACCCATATTATATCTTCACATAGAAACCAAATAAATAACCACATTTATTTACAATTATATAAACAAAAGTTGCAGCCATCGTATGATCATAATTTAGATAATTGTTCTTTGTTATTGTTAAAATGATAGTCCTCGTGATATTTTTGTGTGTTCACGTTAAGATATCCGGTTCCGTTGCATAGTTCCTTGCGCAACGCGCGTAGGGAACTTACTAGTTAAGTGTATAACCTTTTACGGCCCATATAACTAACGGGAACGATGTACCTACAACAACGCCCTTAACCCTTTTTAAATTAAATGGGTCAAGCTCGCGCAAGTCGTTGTCTCATACAAGAACAAACAACAAGCTAAACAGATTATCTTGACACATAAGAACAAAAATGCACATAGTTGTACAAAATCATTGTTCTGATATTCCAATGTTCCCACAAAAACATAATGCAAAAAACAAACTATGTAAGTTGTCAATATATCGACAAGCCGATCATTCCGATCCCACTGTTTTTTCATCATGAACAGAAGACGACGAGTTTGTAGGCGAGTCACCGTTAGTTATAGCGCCCGTATCAACATCCTGGTTACCAAAAATAGACGCAAACGAAAGCGGGTTTGAGGTTGAACTCTCCTTTTTTAAACCCTTTAGGGGGGTGTTTGGTACAGAGAATGGAAAAGGAGAGAAAATATAAATGGAAATGGAATTGTAGAGAAAGAGAATTGGTATGGAGAATGAGAATCATTTCTCTTGTTTGGTACACGAGAAAATAAACAGAGAACTCTTCCATACCCAACCCCACCTCCACCCAACCTGACACCACCCACCACCGCAGCCCCACCACCACCAGCACCACCACCACAGCCCCACCACCACCAGCCCCACCACCACCAGCACCACCACCACAGCCCTTTCTTCAACCACAGCCCACCACCACCGGCTGCCGCCACCAAATCCCCTTCTTCAACCACAGTACACAAGAAATTAAAAAAATTCAAATTTTTGGAACATAAGATATAGAAAAAGGAGGCTCAGATCTGTCATCACTGCCTCTTTGGAGATTTTGTGGTGGTGGTTGTGGTGGCGATGATGATGATGATAATCAGAAGCCACCTGCGACCACCGCCGATTTCCACCACCACTGTCACCCACCTGCGACCACAATCACCCGACCATCTGAAAACCCTAACCTACCACGAACCACCACTTGAAACCCTAATCTCCGTTCACCCGTACCACCTGCAACCTACAACCGGTTACCATCTCTGTGTTCACCACTGCGAACGGCGGAGACGGGGTGGCGGTTGCAGACTTGGAGACGAGGTGGCGGCCGGAGACGGGGTGGTGGCCGGAGGGGTGGTGGCCGGAGACGAGGTGGTGGTCGGAGACGAGGTGGTGGCCGGAGACGAGGTGGTGACATGCTATGAGGAGGCTGCTGAGAAATGGATTTCTCTTTGTTTTAAAGAGAAATGGAATTCTCTAGTTTTAGAGAAATAGAAAGAGAAATAGAAATGAAAAGTGGAAAACAAACAAAAGAAATATTTCTAATTCCATTTCTCCCCAATCAAATCCCTCTACCAAACACCCCCTTATTGTTTTCATTGCATCTATTGTTCTATATACATCTGAAGTTTGTACTTCAATTGATTTGGTTATTATACTTTCGGCATCATCGGGTTTGCTAGAAGATTCCACTACTTCAGCTTCCAAGGGGAAAAGAAGTTCAAGATTTTCCTCACATTCATGGACCAATCTAGTTAGCGGTTCGGTTGTGAATAACGGTTGATGAAGGGTAAGTTGTGTAAAATGCACACGTAATAATCCCCCGGTTCGTTTGTCATACTTCTTCAAAATTTTTATAATCCCTAATCAGTAACAAGTTAACAACAAGAACATGATTTACAAGGAATTTGTAAACAATCATTACAAAAATTAAAAGCGTGGTACCTGCAAAGTTTAAGGAGCTATAGTTTTTTAGAAGCACCATTTCACCATGAATCGTGACGAAGTCTCTGCGTATCGACATCATCTCATCACTAAATTCGCTTTCTGATGAAAAGTTTCCATCTTTCCAGCTTTTCGCCTTCACTCGCTCAATTCTTTCCTTTAATTCCTGTTTAAATCAAGAAGTTATGAAATAAATGTGATGCAGCAGAGTGATGCTCAGTATGCTAATTGTTTAGAAGTTCAAACTATAAAAAACAACAATAAACTAACAGATAGAAACACTAATCAAGTATGAATCTAGAAGCGACTTTTAAGAATCAGAAGCGCAAACTAGCCAAGCCGCTTGCGAGCTAATCGAACTCGGATCGAGAAAATGCTCGAAACACGTCGAGGTTTTTCAAGCTCGAGCCTCAAATAAAGCATGTTTAGTTATCAAGCTTGAGCTTGAGCCTTGTATGAGGCTCGTCGAGCATTAACGGGCCTTATGTAATTTAAGTTTAACCTCATTTGGACATTTATGTACTAATTTTACACTGCACAACCGAGCTCGAGCCGAGCTTTGGCTCGTTTAAGGCACTTCACAAGCTCAAGCCAAGCCCAAGCTTCAAATAAAGCTCGTTTAGTTATTGAGCCCGAGCTTGAATCTTGTATAGGAAGCTTGTTAAGGCTCGTCAAGCCTTAACGAGCCTTGTGTAATTTTAAGTTTTACATCTTCTAGACTTATATGTACTAATTTTACACTGCGAGGCCGAGCATTTGCTTGTAGGTACTACACGAGCTCAAGCCTTGTTTAGACTCATTTAAGTTTTTTCTCAAAATATATAAAAATAACTAAAAACAAATATATATTAGTTAATAAATAATAGCCTAGTCGAGCCTGCTGATCTCGAGCTTGAACCTTGTATAGGAAGCTTGTTTAGGCTAGTCAAGCATTAAAAATCCTTGTATATAAGTTTTACCTCTTTTAGACTTTTAAGTATTAAATTTGCACTACACAACTGAGCTCGAGCCGAGCATTGTCTCATTTAAGATACTACACGAGCTCAAGCCTTGCTTAGGCCTGTTTAAGGTTTTTTCTCAAACTATATAAAAATAACTAAAAACGTATATATATTATAATAACTAATAGCCGAGTCGAACCCGTAAAGCTTGAGCTTTAGCAAAAGAGCTCGAAACAAGCAGAGCCTCAAATAAATCTCGAGCTTCAGCTTTGTATGGGAAGCTTGTTAGACTCATCAAACCTTAATACGTCTTGTGTATAAGTTTTACCTCTTTTGGATTTTTAAGTATTAATTTTACACCGCCCAACCAAGCCCGAGCCGAGCATTGTCTCATTTAAGGTACTACACAAGCTCAAGCTATGCTCAGACTCGTTAAAGTTTTTTATTTCCTCAAAATATATAAAAAATAACTATAAACATGTATAGATTAATTAATAAATAATAAACGAGTCAAGCTTGAACTTTAAAAAACACCTCACAAGCCGAGCTCAATCTCAAGCTCGCGTAAGTCAAAACGAACCGAGTGTCTAAACCGTAATTTATCTATTCTTTAGATATTATCAGGTAACATATCTATTGATTCATATAGATTCAAGTTCATAGCATAAAATCAATCAATTGCACATTATATCATTATATAATAATAATAATAATAATAATAATAATAAATCAAACACCTTAAACCGGATAACGAATTCCTCCTCCTTATCAACATAAAAGTCATTAAACTTTTCAATTTCTTCTTCCAAAACCCTAACAAAGCAGTCCTGAAGATCGGCAAGGTGCGGCGGCAACGGCGGAATGTTCCGATCCACCACGGCGGAGTCCGGCGGCTGCGGAGTACGGCGATCGTCATCACCGGCCGTTGAATTAGAATTAGGGTTAGAGTTAGGGTTTGGTAAGTGTTTAAGGAAGCTTTTGAGGAGTTTGTAAGATAAGTATTTGTCTCGCCATTCAGGTAGTGTTTGGTCTAGATGTACTCCGAATTCTTTACCAAATTTCATTACACTTGATTGAATTGAATTTGAATTGGATTGATTATAATAATATAATATGATATGATAAATATGATATGAAATGAAGTGATTGAAGAAGAAGAAGAAGATGATATTTTGGAATTGGAATTGGAATCTGGGAATTGGAATTGGAATTGGAATTGGAATTGGAAGGTGGAAATGGAAGTAGGAATATTCTTTCTTTTGTTTTTGAGTACTCTTTTGTCAACTCTTAAATATGGATGGTTAATATATTTATTTTAATTTAATTTGAAAAAAAAGTAACTAAACATGTTTTTCAAATCATCAATTTATACGAGAGACATGAGAAATGATTCTGGTTTGCCAGGATTCGAGTCCTGATCTCACTCAGTTTTACTGGCTTCTCGCTGTCCTGCTATTTGACGGGTGTGCGGGTCGAGTTTTACCCAATGAATCCCTCAATAGGTGGACCGCTAGGGGCCCCGTCCGTCCGGACTCGTGGCCGGCTCGGGTTACCTTTAGCTAATGGGGTCGCGTACGGAGTACCCGGCGTTACTTAGTTGGTTGTTCCAAAAAAAAAAGAATTTAAGTCATTGGTGGAAGGTCCCGGACTCCCGGCTATCTTAGGGTACTTAGTTAGGGATGTCTTTGAGATGCATAAGATTTGAGATGCATAAGACAGTGGGGCTCCCGGATAAGAAAAGGGTGGTCTTCCATGGGATTGTGATTATAGTGTGCTGAAGCTTTTAGAAAGCGAGGAATAAAAGAATTTTTGAAAGGAAAGACACCAAGATAAACTCAATTATAGGCGATATTAGTTAGGTTTTCTTTGGTACAATCATAGATCCATAAATTGGACAAAATGATGTAAGTTTACTTTCATGTAATTGTTGGTTTGTGGTGTTTAGGTTGTCCTCCCGCTTGTAGAGGGGGATTGTTTTTGCCTTTTTGCTGGTTGTTTATAAAAGTTTACGTTTCAAAGAAAAAGTAGTTTTCCTATATGGTGTAGTGGTAGGAAGTCTGTGTTTTTCAATAGAGACTCAGGTTCAATCTCTACAAAAAATATTTTGAGAGAAAGGGGCATGGATAGCTAAATGAAGGAAAACTAAGATCTTTGTGATCTCTAGTTTGATTATGAGGGCGTCCGGGTTTGACTAATAGTAAGTCTTTGGGCGGGTGGGTTGTTCCTGGAAATACAGATAACTTGGTGGTGCTTAAGGGCTCCGTAAGGCTGGGTTAAGACAGCTGGCAGTAACCTTTTGCCATTGGGTCACGCCGTACGAAGTACTTAGGCAATTCTTTGTTTGTTTGACTGTTCAAAAAATATGTTTTTGAAACTTGATATGTGGTTATTAGTTAGAGCACCTCCAATAAACTCGTTTGTGGGTCATGAAGAGTGAGGATTAGAGGAAAAAATAGGTGATACATTTGTGCGTGTTTGTGTGCAAAGTCTAGTATTGAAGAAGCTCGTATTGATTACCTAAGAGAGACGTGGTAATAAGATCGGTTTTGTTTCTATATTTGTTAGAGTTGAAGTTTTCATATGGAAGTGAAAAATTCGTTTTTTCATATTCAAACAGTTGAGCGGTCACTGACCCTTCCACATTCTTCGTGGTGGTGCAACAAGACGGTGATATCGTATGGAAGAATGAATCCTTTGGCATATTGATTGACCATAGATGCTAATCGATTGACCACTACATAAGAGAAGATAAGTATTTCTTCTATCATTCAAAAGCAACGGGAGAAAACAGATAGAAATTAAATTTCCTTTTAACTACAAATGGCGCTTTAAACATATTATTAGAATATATAAATTAGAAAGTAATAAAAAATCATTTGATATATGGCTTCATTGTCGTGTATCTACTTTCGTTTGTGTATAAAACGTGAATCTCATTTAAATGCATGTTGTATGTTACATGAAATATTTTTTTTATTCAAAACTATAATTACAATAACTAAAGTTAAATGAATATAATATATATATCAATTCGTTGATTCCATATAAAACATTGATTGGGATATGAAAACTACATTAGAGCATTCTTATTTGGATAATCTTTATGCTAATTTGCAACACCAATGTCAATACAATGGCATCGAATATAATTATGTTTAAACTATAAAATATAAAGATAATTCCTCTTCTCTTTTAAACTTGATTATAACATACTACTGCTTAAGTTTCAAAATAATTAAAAAAAAATACGTATAAACAGACAAGTTAATCGGGTAATCCTACAAAACATGTCGAGCCGACCTCAATAAATCCGTTTAGCTCAATAACTTGGAGGTGAGACTAACCTTATTACCTTTAGGTAGCGTTTGGTATGCAGGAATGGATGGCGAAATGGAATGACCCATTGCGAGAGAATGGAAAATAGTGTATTTGGTTGACCAAAGAAATGGAATGACCCATTACCTAGTCCATTACATTCCCTCTAAAATACTCCATTTTCATTCCATCCATACCCCATGTTTTTTTTTCATTCCATTCCCTCCACCCTACATAACCTCCACCACCCTCCCAACAACGCCACCACCCAACATCAACACCCACCACCGCCACCAACCACCGCCGCCGCTGCCACCAGCCACCACCATCGCCGTCCACCGCCGCCACCAACCATCGCCATCGGTGGCAGCCACTCAGCACCGCCCGCCGCATATATCAACCATCACCCCATCACACATGCTGCCCACCGTCGCCACTGCCCACCACTGCCGCCACTGCCACCAATCACCACCATCGGCGTCCTCCGCTGTAACGCCCCGTTCCCGGTGCCTTACTTTGGCGTCGGATTTACTCATAAACACAGTTCTACAAATCAGAATTTATTAAAACTTTCGCGGAATATAAGACATCAATCATCCGTTACAAAACATTTAATCTTTATTTTAAAACCATAACATAAAATTCGTTGATAGTTAGGGTTTTAGAATGATTTAAGGGGATATTTATATCCCTTAAAGCCCATGGACCTAAGGTCCATTACCCTTTAATCCACCATAGTTAATCAAAGTCCATAATCTTTCTTCATTTAATATTAATTAAATATTAACACTCGTTTTTAAATCATAGGCCTCTTTTATTTATCGTTACAAAATTCGGGATGTTACATCCGCCACCACCACCCACCTCCACAAACCATCGCCATCAGTGCCAGCCATCCACCACCTCCAGCCACCCGCCACATCCATCAATCATCGCCCCCACCATCACACACGCCGCCCACCGTCATCGCTGCCCACCACCACCTCCACTGTTACCGCCACCACCACCTCCACCGTTACCGCCACCGCTCCCACCACCACCACCACCACTCATTACCATTTTAATTTTATTTATTTTTATTTTTTTCTTACCTACCAACAATACACATTAATGATTCATTTCATTTCCATGTGGTAACCAAACATTTCATTGGAATGGTAATAACCCTTTTTGTTCCTTTATCCATTCCATTACCACGTCCATTTCATTCCGTCGTCCATTTTATTACCCCATACCAAACATAAGTCCTTAACCCATTCAAATTAATCCAAACATGTAAAATTCATATTAGGTTCTTATTATGTTGTGTAAAAAATTTACTTTCCCAAATGTGAGTTATAACATAAATAGCACTAGAAGAAAAACATTTTTAATAAAATGTTTTAACCATATATTATAGGAAAATTGGATTAAAATAATCTCGCCTTTAATGAGTTGGTCAATAATAATCATACTCGAGTTATTTCTCTCTAGCAGTCCCACCTTTTCCATGTTTTATGTTTTATGATCCCCCATTAAAAATAATTAACGAGGTTAACTTTTTGCTGATGTGACAATATGAGTTGGCACTTAAAAATCCAACGTGACCTTTTTTTTCCTTTCTAGGCAAATTACGTGGAATCCCTCACCCATATAACCCCCAAATTATCGATTGGAGCCCTAATTCCGCAGCCGGAGTAGCTACGACACCATCTCCACCGCCGCAACAGCAGAATAACAAACGATCTTATTTATCTTCTTGCAAATATGCACCGAAAAAAATGGGTGAAAGTTATCAGTTTTACAACCACTAACAGCTCCAGCAGAACCAGCAGCAAGAACCAACTGGGTCGTCAAGATTAAGGAACACCGGTTGCGAGATTGTAGAGGTTCAAGGTGGTCACATTGTACGGTCCACCGACCGGAAAGATAGACACAATAAGGTCTGCTGAGCTTCTGGCGTGCAGACCTTCACGTGATTCCGACACGATTGCTGATACGATTAAGTCGTTTTTCTGATGGGTGCCTCTTCAAATCCGGCGACGGAGGTGGCGCCGTAGCTACTCCGGCGGCGGAATTAGGGCTCCAATCGATAATTTGGGGGTTATATGGGTGAGGGATTCCTCGTAATTTGCCTAGAAAGAAAAAAAACCACGTTGGACTTTTAAATGCCAACTCATATAGCCATATCAGCAAAAAAGTTGAACACGTTAATTATTTTTAACGGGGATCATAAAATAAAGAACATGGAAAATGTGGGACTGTTAGAGGGAAATAACTCAGGTGAAATTATTATTAGACTACTCATTAAAGGTGAGATTATTTTAATCCAATTTTCCTATATTATAAAATATAAAAGTATTATTATTATTATTATTATTATCATCATCTAATAGAAGTAAAGAAGAAAGAGTCGGTGCCACAAGATGATTTTTCCTTGGGCTGTTGAACAGAATCCAACCACACCGGAATGGATGGTACAAAGTCCTCAGCTTTTCATACTTTTGGAGAACTTCCAGCTATCAAGGAGACGAAAAGCTCTGTGAAGTAAAAGAAAAAAAGGTCGCCGATTGCTACTAAGAACTTAACAGAACTTTTCAAAATTGAAAACGGATCAGTCGACCTGGTCTACGAATCTATTCTAACTATCAACGAACTCTTCAAATTTTAGGTGGGATGGGGATTGTAATTATTTATACTTCTCGAGGTATATTGACAGACCGGGAGGCTAGATTCGAAGGAATCGGCGGATAAATTTTGTTGTTATATATGGTAATCCTTCTGATATCCGAATTAGATCCTAAATTTACTATTTGTGAAAAAAAAGAAAGAAATTGAGACTTGGGAAGGGAAGATCAGAACTATAGCGAGATCTTACCAAGACTATATTAGATATTTATGCCTAAACAATTACCCAGTGGATAATAACCCTAAACAATATGCTGAATGTGAGAGATTATATAAAAATTTATTGCCTTTTTTGTTTTCTTGTGATTTACCCTTTAGCCCTGTTATTTTGACAGATTGTAAAATAGCCCCGTAACTTCGGGAGAAGGGGTGCCTCCTCACAAAGGGGGTAGCAGTGACAAGGGCCGGGCGACTGTTTACCAAAAACACAGGTCTCCGCAAAGTCGTAAGACCACTCTATTAGTTAATTGAATATAGATAAACGAGGAATCGGATGTGGGTGAATTTTTAAAAGATAGAACAAATTTTGTGAATACAGATGTTTTTTTTATTTGTAAACAGTTTTTGAAAATATTTGATAGATAAGTTAGGATTATACTAAAAGTAGAATAAAGTATGTGTTCGTGTATGTTCTATAGATCTGCCCGTTGTTTATTGGAAAATTGGAAACTGATATTAGAAAGAAACGATTGCTTAATTAAAGTATTGATTTCGGAATATGTATCTTTTGTGGTAATTGCGTTGAGTATTTTGAATTATAATAGATAGTTTGCCACACAAACAAAAGTTATCTTTTGGCAAGGTGGTAGTTGTATGTTAATTTTTATGTCTTCATAGTTTCCACCGGGGTTCGACTCATAGTGGTAGCGATAGATAGTAGTGGCTTTTGGGATTTTTTTTGTCAACTTTATTTTAGTGGGCTCTTGTTATTATTATTATAACTATTAAAAGTTTTAGTGTCACAAGACCTTATCGAGCCAAAAAATCCTAATATTAATGTTTTTGTTTTTGAATTTTGTTTTAGTTATGATTCGTAACAAACGGTATAAAAACTGATCGAATATTAATATTTTTTTTGTTTTATTTTTTTATTGCTCCGATATCGCAACGAACATGATGCAAACCGATTGTATTCGCGCAAACTCAACACGTATTTTTTTAGTTAGTAATGTTTTTGTTTTTGACTTTTGTTTTAGTTATGGTTCATAACGAATAGTATAAAAATTGACCAAATACCAATATTTTTTTGGTTTGTTTTTTTTATAGTTCGGTATTGCAATGAACATGATGTAAACCAACCGAATTCGCGCAAACTCAACGCGTATTTATTTAGTTCTAGAACCGAGCGAATGCCGTTTTTTTTTTCTGTTTTTAGTTCCGCTACCGTAACAAACATGACGAAAACCAACCAAAATTGCGTAGATACAACGCCTCAATGCTAGAGATCGACAACGCTCGAGTTTTACCAACACTCGAGTTTTACCGACTGGCGCAACCCCATTGTTCGACCTCAGTTATTATAATTTTTTTTGTTTTATATTTTCTTTTAGTTCCTATACAATAACGCATGTTATCGAAGCCAACTGGACTAGCGGTGACTTAATGCCTCAACATTTGGGAATGACAACACTTGGGTTTTACCATCGTCTGGGTGAACTGATTTGCCCAGCCGGGTAAAACCCTAGTTATTATTATTGATAAAGGAGCATATCAAGACATGGAATCATATTCATATTATTTAGAAATTTCGCGAGGGTTGTGAGTCGAATAAAAATATGCTTAAAGTAAAAAAATAATTATAAAAAATAAAAAAAAGAGCACAAAAACATGTGTGTTTCGCTGTTTTGAAAACGAAAACTTATCCTTCACGTAGGATACTGCCGTGCCGACACCCCACTCATGGCCCACCGGCCCATAAAGTAACACACACATGCCAGATGCCACCCACAATATTTAAACTAACGTCTTTTTTAAACTAACGTCTATACTAAGAAATATATGATGCTAACTTATGATTGAAATGGTTTTAACACAAAAATTAAAATTTTCTATAAATTAAGAGAGATGATTTATATAACTTACTTAAAAAGTATATCACTTTCGAATAAAATACTTTATTTGCAACTGCATTTAATTCGGTTCACGCACTTGACGATCCAAATATTTCCATCGACGGAGTTTTGATTTTCTTTTGTAAGACGAATTCATTGATACATACCTCATATTAGGTGCCATGTAAACGCAAAGCTTGATGTTTACGTATATCATAATTCTTGTGTTCGATTATATATATAAGTATAAAATAATACATTTGTATAACGTATATTTAAAAAGGAAAAAAATGTATAAAATTAAACCGTACGTTACTTAAAATTGATAGAAAAATCAAAAAATAGAATGAAACTAAATTTCAGATGGTATTTCTATATATAAAATTTATCTTGTAAAAATAAAAGTTGACTTAAAATATCTATGTAAAAGGTAAACTCGTTGTATTACTATTTGAGCCAACTCTAGACATTATTTTCTTGCATTTTTGTATGAAGTTTTTCCTCGACTTGAAAAAATGACCTCCATATCATTTCACAATAAACGATTTAATTTACATACAATGTTACAAACTATACAACTTATAAAGTAAATAAGTTGTGAACTTATACCGACTACGCACTTAAAAATTTAGTTAATTATTCTAGGGTTAAAGTGATTAATAAAAACAATGATTGTAAAAACCACACCTAGACGTTGATTAATCGTTTGTCGATACCCACTAACTAGTTGTTAATTACTCGTTATTTAGTTAAAAACCAATAACTGAAAGTTTATGTATAAAACTTCGTGTGTGTGTATATATATATATGTGTATGTATGTATGTATGTATACTTAAAAAATACATATAATTTACAATCTATTAATCATTAGTTTCCACCGTTCGACTAGTATTTAGAGGTGCAAACTCAAAACCAGTTTGGTTGAAGTCGGTTCGGTTTGGTCATAAAAAGTCTAACTGGTTTAGCATCGGTTTTAGTTTAGTTTGAAATCGGTTTCTTGACCAGGTTACGATCGGTTTCGGTTCGATTCTTGCCCGATTTTAGCTGGTTTCAGGTCGGTTTACCGGTTTAGTATCGGTTTGGGTGGAGAAAATTACAAACTGGTTTGTATATAATATGTTTCAAACTAGTTCGGTTTTAGTTGATTTTCAGCTCGGGTTAGTACTAGGGGTGTGCACAAAACCGAAAAGACCAAACCGAAACCGAAAAAACCGAAAATCGAATAAACCGAAACCAAACAATTTTAAAAAATCACAAAACCGAAATTTAATGATTTTAGTTTAAAATACCGTAACAAACCGCACCATACAGTCCTAGTTAGTACACCATTTGTTGTTGTAGAAGTTTAAAATGGTTAAAACTTAAAAATAAATATGGTTACGTTATTTTAATAACTTTTTATTTAAAAACACCCAAAAAAAAGATTAATAGATACGCAAAAACGGAAATACGTGTCCGAGTCGCCCACTAATAATTGCTATAAAAGCTTTGTAAACTCCACCTAAGTTGCAAATATCATCACAATTATTATTATTCACACACTTCTACACACAACACAGAGCAGGTGAAATCAATCAATCAATCAAAGATGCCATCAGAAGGTACTCTTAACTGCATCGACATCATACTCGCCATCATCCTTCCACCTCTCGGTGTCTTCTTCAAGTTCGGCTGTCAAGTACAATTTCTCCTTCTGTAACCGTTTTTTAATATCAAATTCTGTTAAATAATAGTAATAATAATATGTAAAATTGTGATTGTAGGTTGAGTTTTGGATCTGCGTGTTGCTGACGTTATTCGGATGGGTGCCTGGAGTTATCTACGCGATTTACGCCATTACTAAGTGATTCGTATGCAATCGGAATCTGGAGTTTATTAATTATGCAGTTGGTTTATTTTAGGTTTTGATTTCAGTTGTTTGCTATGTGTATGTGTTGTTATTAATTAAGCTTTTCAAGTGAAATTGAACTGGATTTGCTGTTTGTTATGGAATATGAATTGATCTTATTATTATTATTATTATTATTATTGTGTACGTAATTTGAAGAAGAGTAATCGATAAATTGGAGTGGGATACAGTTGGCGATGATGGTGACGGTTACACGAAAGGTGATGACGTGGACGGTTTACGGAATATCTGAGTCATGGAGGCTAGAATACGCGATACGTGTGGTTAAGACCAAACGTAGTGGGCCGGGGCGTTGTGGTTTGGGAAAATTACAGTTGGCGTTATGGTGTGAGAAAAAGTTCTAAAACGTCATGAACACCGCCCGTGGGCGTTTACATAATGCTAGTGGTAGGAGTAATAATTAAAAGGGGCTTTTAAGTTATACCACTATATTTTTTATAAATTATTACTGACATGACGTCGCGTATCTAAAAATGCCTAGGATGGGGCTTTACGCTTTTACCGTTACAAATGGTCTAACGATAAGTTTTTGTTAAAAGTTAGAATATTGATAAAGATGTGTGTGTGGTTGGTTAACAATCAACTAAATAAGTTTTTGTTTATTGATGATAAAGATGTGTGAATGATAGTGCACTTGTGTGTGGTTGGTTAAGGTCTTAAGGTTAAATTTTTCTTAGAAGTTAAGGTATTGATAAAAAGCATTTTGATTAATCACCACCGGTCATGCTATACAAATATTATCACTAAATACTCCTACGCGTCTGGTTGTATGCGGTCATATCAACTCGACTTTGCATATGGCCAATATGATATAGAGAAAAATTATTGTGAGTTGTCAGTCATATCAACTCGGCTCTACATACATCCATTGTGATAGAGAGAAAAATGATTATGATTTGTCTATCATATCAACTCGACTTTGCATATGGCCAATGTGATATAGAGAAAAATGACCGTGACTTGTTTGTCACATCAACTCGACCATGCATATGGCCAATGTGGTATAGAGAAAAATGATTGTGATTTGTTTGTAATATCAACTCGACTTTGCATACGGCCAATGGCCAATGTGAAATGGTGAAAAATGATTTTGAGATATTTCAGTGTCGTGTGATGTGCACCTCATACATTTTATTGCAGCTTGAATCCAGCTAAACCAACTTCATTAATATCATCTCTTTTAAACTTGGTACCAACTATAAATGCATATTCATTACATACATTATATAAAAATATGCTCTTACTTTTAATGTATATATTTTCACACTTTGCCTACCCAACTCCAACCTAAATCATGTCTATACTTTTTCTAAACCGCGTTAATCTATTCCTACTCAACTCCAACCGAAATCTGCTTCATGTTTAAATTGAGGCTCGAACCCAACAATTTTTAGGTGAGACATACACTTTTGTCACTGGCCTCAACTATTAGATTGCAACATTATTTTGAGGAAACCTTAACTGTCTTATCAGAGGATTAAAATACTTCAGCCGAGCCAAAATAAAAAGGTCGATAGGATTTAACGAGTAACGAAATATATAAACTAACTAGCTTTTGAACCCGTGTATTACACGAGATTTGTCAAATAACAAAAATAAAAAGATACATTATCTGAAAAAAAAAAGAACCAAATTATAGGTAAAAAGAGGATAAAATATATAGTTCAAACAATAATAAGTCTAGAATTTCAAATTTACAAATTCGAATTTTTTTAATACAGCATTTGCAAAAATTGTTTTGACCAATTACCTGTGGATAACTATGATAAATGAGATGAGAAATTAGAAAATTAGAAGAGAAATTATAACCCATTTTTCAAAATTGTTTTGTCCCATGACCCATGAATAAGCAGGATAAATAAGATGAAAAATTAGAGAATTAGAAATAAAATTATAACCCATTTGTCAAAATTATTTTGACCCATGACCAATGGATAGTTAGGATGAATGAGATTATGGATTAGAGAATTAGAAGGAAATTATAACTCATTTGCCAATATGATTTTACTCCATAACTCATGAATAAATAGGATGAATGAGAATAGAGATTAGACCAAAAATGAATGTAGGATTGCCACACAATCCTCATTATTTTCTTTTATTAGTATTGTTAGATTTTATTAAACGACGTTTTTATATCAATAAACATAGAAAAAATATACTTTATTTAGTTTTTAGGCTTTTAATTTTAGTTTGGGCCCAGTAACTTAAACTTGATTAAATAGATAATAAAAAAGATATTTTGGGTCTAATAAGTATAAAATGATCAAAGCCCAACCATTGTTTATAAGATTTATAGTTTTAAATATATACATAAAAATATAAAGAAAATATTTTATCCTCGAAAATTAAGTGCCTCGGCCGTCAGTCTGGTCTTTCCCCAAGTTTAATAAAGAATTGGGTTTATTGTTTACCAAATGAGGAAAGCCCAATATATCATAACTAGGAAGCCCAAGCCAACTGATTCGGCCTTCGGGCATAAGCCCTGACGTAAGGAATTAAATATCAAGCTAATAAGAATTGCCAATATTTTCTGGGTACTCATGATCTCATGGATGGTTGATTATGTTAGTCTTCAACTTATTGGTTTATAATTTATTCTATTTTTACATTTACTCTTATGACAATATGTTTATTTAAACCAAGTGGAGAGAAATCCTTGAAAGAACGACAACGAGCGATGGGTTTTTGAGCGAGGATATCATCTTCGTTACAAATGATTTCGAAAAAGGACAAACATTTAGGTCGTAATGTAACATGACGGGTCTTAACATTGTAGACGAATCCTTTTTTACTAGCAATGAGCGATAGGTTTTAATGAACATGAAGGATCTTAATGTAGTAGAGGAATCCTTTTTTTAACTTCTTTTTACTAGCAACATGCCCATCAACATATTGATGAATTGCCCATTACTAGGACCATTTAATATCACTTTGATGTTAATGTTTATACTTTATATTCCAGATTTTCTTCCAAAAAAAGTCTACATTGTAGGTTTTTTTTTCTGCCTTTTGTGAATTGTTTTTCCTAGATTTTATTGTTGATCCTTATGTTTTAGGTTTTTATATTCAATTTCATGATTAATCTGTTTCTTTCAAGTGGAATCCCGAGGCGGTTCGCTTCTTGGAGCGGGTGCAGAAGGCGGTCCACAGTGACTCGCAGAGCCCGAGGAACCAATGATTTATATTTAGTAGAATATGTTTTGCGATTCAAAAGGGATAGCGGCGCAGCTTGTTGCTCGCTTACCCGTTATCCAGATGTAGCTCGGTTTGTGTTATATAAAATAACTTTTTTACCAAAAAAATAGTTGATCATTTTCATGGTGTGTTTTTCTTTTACTGAAAACAGGTGCAACGTATTGTGTATGTAACACTGCAGTGACGAACATTGAACTAGCGTAGAATATGGTTTCAATTCGAGTTTTGATGCATATGCACTAAGCACACGTTTATCTTGGAACAAAGATGTTTGCAATATGTACAAGAGAGATTGATTCTCCAAGGAAGGAAGAATAGAGGATTTATGCATTTTGGTCCCAACAAATTTTACATGAGTGAGTACTAGAAAGTACTAAGCTCATGTGATAACAATGTTGTATAATTTTAACGGTAATCTATTCTACTCGTAATAATATTACATCAATGTTCACTATAGGAGTCGAACTCTCAACCTCTAAGGGAGAGAACGCCTTATAACTTACCAAGATACCAATATGTTAACAATGTCAAAATATTGAGTTAACATTATACGATTTTAAAAAGCTATTAGTGGTTTTTGTTACGTGGATCAGGCTTAAGTGACCAAACATAAGTTTTTACATGTTGAGTTGTTTGATACCGACAAGGGATTCGCATGTCGTATGAGATTACTAGGTTAGCGAGGACCACTAATGTCTTTTAATATATTTATGGCTCTCTGTCACGAGTTTGATCTTTCATATAATGACATCCGTATCTAGGCTAATCCAAAATGTGGTCTAGCGTGGACGTCACTAGTAGCTTCACCATGTGGCTGAATTCCGTCCTCGATCTCTAATGTGACTCATTGTGCATGTGTTACTTGGTCCGAGTGGATCATGGGTCATTAAAGAGCTAAAAGTACAACAACCGATTTTGAACTAAGCAAACTAACAACATTAAGAACAACATGACTAGATACCAACAAGCTACAACTACTTAAGGATAATACCCAAGGACAAAAGCAATAGTCTCTTGCTAAAAATTCTCCAAACATTAATCCTGAAAAAGAAAAAAAAACTATTAAAGGAGCCAAAATCTCAAATTCCAAACTTATTGTACATGAAATAGTTATTACTTTATTAAAAAAAAATTATTGAACAAACCCGACAATATTTAAGTGTTTTTAATAGTATGGGCCAATGGGTCGTGTTAAGTTTGGATTTTTAAGGTCTCAGGTTTAAAAACTAACTCGTGTGTGTTTTCTTACCGTGTGTGTGTTTACTTACTGTGTGTGTGTCCTCTTGATGGTGTTTTTGGGTGGGTCATATATAAGACGTCAAAAACAGTATCGACAGTTGACACACCATCTTAGACAACCTCACTTGGTTATTGAGGGTAGTACCAAACGCTGTTAATAATAATAATAATAATAATAATAATAATAATAATAATAATAATAATAATAATAATAATAATAATAATAGACGGCAGGTCGAGTGGGTGTAATCTTGGCTATCACATTACCATGGTCGTGGTTGACATGGTGGCAAGGCAATTGATAAACAGTCATCTTCGGTGTCGAACACTTAGTAATACTTGTTTTATAGGCTAGCTACCTATTGATATATAATTGACTTAACACTATTTGGTAACGCAAACGCAAACGCAAACGCAAACGCAAACGCAAAACGTAAACGCATACGCAAACGCTTTATTTATATAAACCTGTGAACTCACCAGCCCTGTGTTCATCGTTTTAAAGACTTGAAATCCCACCTCTTATGATTTAGTGATCATCGTTTAACCCTTCTCTGTTTCTATTAAATGCTTTTATATAAAAAAAATATATGATAATTTCATTCACCCATAAAAGCGGCCCATTATAAATTTATGATATCGTGCTCTAGAACTAGTTTGTTTCCATTTTATTATTTTATTTATACGCTTATTACACTCTGTACGGTTCTAAATAGATACAATTTAACCTTAATCAACCGACTTTATCAAGAAAGATTACTTTTTTATTAGGTTAAGAGGTTGATAGCGATATCTCAAATTAACTAACTGATTTTACGATATATCTTATTATCGAAGATGATACCCAATATTTGTATAAATAAACTATTTTGGTGGATGGTTAATTGCCGAGAGTGGCGCTTTATGATACTATGCAATTTGAAAGTATTTTTATAAAATGTTGGATGATTCACTTGTCATGACACACTTTTGCTGTTTTATTGTACTTATATATTCAGGCCCGGATATACATTATTCTTCTTTGCTTGTGTTTAAAAATCTTTTAAAATGTCACATTTACCTCACAAATATAAGGATGTTGCCAGCTTTTTAAGTATCTATATATACATGTTAATCCAATATACCTATTAATTAAGAGGATTTAATGTAGTATTTTTTTTGGATTTCTTAATGAGTGGATATCTTTCTGAATCACGAAGTTCACTTTAAGACCAAAGTATTTCGTTTAACACAAATTTTTTATTCAGATAAGACCAAACGATTCATTGTACCTATTGTCAAGACAAATTTTGGTACCGAAGAACAAAGTTAATACAAATGATCAAATTCAAGTACCTCTAAGCAAAACTTTTTGATTCTAACACAACTTCTAATGAAAAAGAGTTAAACCCAACCATGTGATTTGCTCCTTAGACCACATCAGGTAGCCCTGAGACCCTATTACCAATGGCGCTGCCACGGTACTTCGTTGTAACATCCCAAAATTTCAATAATAATATTTTAATATATTATATGTTTTAACGGACGAGAATTTACCCGAGTTAGTAGATTATAAATAATAATGATAGATAGATAAGTAGGACAATTAGAGGAGTTGAACATGGACTAAAAAGGAAAGATGAGCCTTAGGCCCATGGGCGTAAGGGAGTATAAATACCCCTTAAACCCTAAATCTTTCAATTCCCATCCATAATATCCATCTTATTCTCCCTACACACTCAAAACACACACAAACCTTCCTATTTACGGCCGAGAGAGAAAGAGAGATATCCAAGGCCAAATCCAAGCCGAATACCAATAGATATTGATTACACAAGCTAGATACAAGATAAAGGTTGATAAACAAGTCAAGCCGTGGCCTATTAGCCGTATAAAGGTATGTTCTTGACCTTAAAGATTACGTTTTTATTGACGGTTAGCCATGAAACTTAACCCTAGAGTAGATCGGGCCTAGATGTTCCATAAAAATGCAAACTTGATGATTAAAATGAACCTTATAGACTTATGGTAGTATACGGCTCATAGATAAACCCTAGATCTAGCCTATAACGTTTTAACTCTATAAAGGTCTAAGCTTTATGCCTAAAACGGGATAGATCTTGAAGCCGTGATAGTAATGGGTGCAATCGGGTATGAATGATGATGATAAATGATTAAAGATCCATGATTTGAACCTTAGTACAAGTAAAATGGGCAAAATATAAACATAATATAGAAAATTAGCTGAGCTGGGTGTTTTCGGCCAAATTTGAGAATCCTTGGTCAAACCATAGGGTTCTCGGTCAAACATGCAGTCACCATGAGTTCTCGGTCAGAGTTCTCGGTGGTCATGTGTTCTTGGTCAGGGTTCTCGGCCGAAAACACGAGTTCTCGGCCAAGTATGAGATCTCGGTCAATATACGAGTTCTCGGTCAAACCATATGGGTTCTCGGTCACGAGTTCTTGGAGGGTTCCCAGTCTTGAGTTCTCGGCCACAGTTCTGTTGGGCCTTGGGCCTGAACCCAAATTGGGCCAGATGGTGGATATTTGGACCTGATTTAAATAAGCCCAGCTTAGAAAATAATTTAGAATCCCAATGGAAAATGTGTTAAGACAACTAATGAAAATAAAATTTTTTCAAGCTGACCTGGCAGCTTAACCCCAGCCAAGGGCTCTGCCCCTTGGACCCCGCTAGGGGCTGCCGCCCCTGGAACCCCGCTGCCCCCGGACCCCCATTCGTTGTGGGTTATATAAAGATAGAAATACGATATGAGTAGCGATAGTTAATTGATACATGTAAATATTATACAGTTAGCCGTGCACAACTCAAGAAAGGGATAACCATAAACGGTGAACGCAACCGCATTTTGGTGAGTTTCTAGCCCCATTTCCTTGTTATGTTTTCGGGGCTGTGTGCATACTCGATGTGATAGTTAATACACTTACCTTAAATGGTAAGTGTATGCCATGTATGATTTATATGTTATTTATGTATGTGAAGGAAAGCTTGTCGATACGTGAACGATATTCGGATATTGCACGTATTGACAAGGGAGGTATGAATATGAAAGATGAATGCGTATGATATATATATATATATATATATATATATATATATATATATATATATTGTACAACATATTAGTATATAATAATTAAAGAAAGTATATGTATGTTACGGGTATGAAAAGACGGTATGTACGAAGGAGAAGAAGTAAGAGATCAGACCCTAATAATATCTGAGATAGAGAAGAAAGGGATCAAACCTAATAATATCTGAGATAGAGAAGTAAAAAGTGATCAGACTCTAATAATATCTGAGATAGCCAAAGGAAAGAGGGATCAGACCCTAATAATATCTGAGATAGCCAAAGGAAAGAGGGATCAGACCCTAATAATATCTGAGATAGAAAAGAAAGGGATCAGACCCTAATAATATCTGAGATAGAATGGATAGTAAATATAAAGTATGAAAGTAATAAAGTATGTACGTATGTATGGAAGTATGAAATAAAAGTAAAGTAATTATTATGTATATTCGGATGCATGATTGAAGGTAAGTGAATGTAGTGTATGGTGTATGATTAACTAGAACTCACTCAGCGTAACTGACTTTTAGTATGCACGCAAGTGAGTAGGATGCGACAGCTGGCGTGAGCGGGACACATGGCAGAAGAATAAAAGCATGGCATCTGAAGATCTGCTATGTTTTATAAGTTATGTTTTGATTTTGAAAGACAAGAAGAATGTTTTAAGACGTGTTTATGATTTAATACGTAATGTTTTATTAACTCTGATGAATAGAACTATGTGAATGAGTAAATCCAACGTTCAAATGTGAGGCACCGATAACAAGACCTTACACTCGTCATTTAGTGGGCTTATAATCTATTGATCATCACAAAGTATTAGCATATGAAACTAGATCAATCTCTATTAAATCTAAACTTCACACCTTCTAACTTAGATTAATGTATATTCTATATTTTTATTTGGTTTTAAGTGAATATCATGTTACTAAAATAACATGATAATACTAAAATCATCTACATATTACACAAGCTTAAAAGATAAATCATCACTTATATTTTTCACTATGCAAATTTATTCTCTCCTTTTAACATAAACCCTACAAAATTTAATTTAATATATAAAAAAACTTAAAAAATTTACAAACTAAGGGGGCGTGCTCACATTTTTAATCGAAAACGACTAAATTTACATTACGTATAAAAAATTTCGGACGAAAAAGAGTAAATTTACACCACTGTGAGAAAAAAAACCAGGCGGGGCCGGGGCTACCCGGGCCCTAAGTATACTCCGCCCCTGATTTGAATCGTGATGAATAAAATAATATTAGCGGGTAAGAAATATCAAATCTTACATATATAAAATGTGTAAGGTACGTTGTCATAAACTATAAACCAATATATTTCTAAACGTCATCGTTATATAATAAAAAAACTAACAAGTTAGAATTTTTTGTACATAAAAATATGAAGATATCCCTTGGATTTTTATTGAATATTTAGAATGTGACGTGAAACCAACAGCTATAAATGCGTTCCATCCCATCCGAACTATAAATGCACTTGTAATAATTCATCGATACTATTTATTATTATATTATTAAATGTCATAAATAATTATCACTTTCTTGCATACATATAAATATATACTCACTCTCCATAAAAATAAGAGTAGCCTCTAAACAAACTAAAATTAACAAATGGAACACGAACACGAACACATGTATCGTTTACGTTTATTAACATTTGTTTATGTATCTATATGTTTTAAAGTTTATTTATTATTAATAGCACCATTACCTTGTATGCATTTTTATAACAAAAATACAAGTAGGAAATTAATAATGTTTATGACATCTCTTTATTGTGTAATACTATAAATATATATTAAGTTATTTGCTACATAATGATATTTTTATATTTGTATTATATTCATGATTCATCCAATCGTCCATGTGTTTTCTTTATAAAGAGTCTCATTTAATAGGACTAAATAATGGAAAGCAATGCATGTGAAACTATAGCAAAAAAACGAGTACAAGTACAATAAAAGCATTAAAATCGAAATTAAACACTAGTTTGGACCAAAGCTTTTAATTTTCTAAAAAAGTTACTTTAAAATCACTTTCAACTTTAGTAGTAAATAATATAGCATTTGACACAATGAAAAGGGCTTATAATAGTAACTATTACATCATTAAACTATTTGAAAACTAAGGAAACCCTAGAGGTGGATCTTGTAGTGAAGAATTCACCAAATCAAGAATGTTATTCCAGTAATTCTTGTTATTGTCTTCGTAGCAAATGTCGTTGACTCCAGTGGCCTCGTGAGCAGCATTTGACTCACCTTCGGTTTCATGAACACGAGGAATACTAGTACTTGAACTGCTTAGTAGAAGATCCGTAAAACTCTCTAGGAAGCTGCCATTAGGCATTTGTTGATTTCCGTCGTTATGATCATCTGCGTTGGGTTGCATGCTAATTCCGTTGAACCCTGGAATGGAATTCACCATATGATCATTATTTTCGTCTTTGCATTCCCATTCATCATCACATTCTTCGCCTGTGTTCCCATCATCACAAGATCCTGACGAGTGCCCACCAACAAACTCGAAAAAGTTAGCCGAGCTTTCTCTTACGCCCGTGGAGGAAATTTTAGATGGTGGTGATTCCAAATCTCCGTTTCCATTCACCTTATTAATGTCATTGTGTTTATTTCCCCAAACCTTATTCCACGCCTTCAGTATATCAAGACATGACCTAGTAGGTGCCCCGGATATAGGTGTAGACAATTTATTAGTCATTGGCGATGATTCAGTTGAGCCTACCATCTTTTCAGTTGGGCTTGAGGATCGAAGCCTAGACTGTTTGACTAGTCTGGCTTCAGCCTCGAGCCTAGCACTCTCCCATTGGGCCATGTGACTTAAATTAGCCACAGTCTTAGATTGACCATCAATACACAAAAGGGTATCGTTTTTTGGTTTGTGGCTAACCGGATCAATCCCCATTTTCATCAGCCTCTTTTTGAGATGAGTGTTCCAGTAATTCTTGATCTCGTTATCTGTTCTTTTTGGTAGGTGAGTTGCTATCGCTGACCACCTAAACACACACAAACATAATACAATATTAGATTTGTTTTATTAGACCATCTCCATCGCAACCACTTCACAAGCGGCATGCCTCGCCTCTATGTCGGTGCATGAGTCACTCTTTGTCTCCTTTCCTCTCACATCTTCCGCACGAACGATGAAAGGCCACGATGGAGACTGTCTTGGACAATAAAAACAACACCCTCAAAAGACTAGAAATCACATTACCTATTTCCCAAAAGCGCATGGAGTTGAATGATTGTTTGTTCTTCTTGACCAGTGAATTTGCCTCTCTTAATATCTGGTCGAAGATAATTCGTCCATCTTAACCTACAACTTTTTCCACATCTTTGCAAGCCTGTTACATATTTTCACATCAACACTTGCATAATCACACAAGATGTTGCTAGCTAGCATTGTATCATATCAAACTAATAAATTTCTACTAGTTCATAATAATAATAATAATCAAGTAAAAGAAGTAAAACCAGCTTTTGTAGGCAAAGCACGCCAACTTCCATGGCCATGTTCTTCAATATAAGCTAAAAGCTTTTGATCTTCTTCCGGAGTCCAGGGTCCTTTCTTCAAACCGACCTTATCGCAACAAGGAGATCGACCCATTCGACGATATTGGTTTGAATACCAAATGACTAAACAAGCTACACAACAAGCTTCTCTTTATATACTTGCAAAACTACACCTTCTACACCCCTCTATATGTTCTTAAAGACTACTACCATAAATACCATATGATTATATACTCAGGGATATAATTTATTTTATGGTTATGATTTTTTCAAATACCATATGATTATATACTCAGGAATATAATTTATTTTATGGTTATGATTTTTTCAGAAGTAATAACTATACATAGGGTAATTTAATAAACAAACTGAATAATGCAGTTCATATATTTAAGAGGGTTGTCCAGCTAGTCATTCCTCTGCCATCATCAAGTTGAGGGAGAGTAAGCATTGAATTCAGTGGCGTATCTAGAAAATTAATTCAAAGGTATCCTAAAATTTTTTTTGGACCTAAGGGTATCGTAATATTTGTTCAGACAGGGGTATCCGAATACATAAAACGAGAAAAATTTTGATTGATGCGCACCTTATTAGATACACAATGATACTATATTTTAGGTCAAAAGTGATTAAAGTATACTAGTTGTTTGTTTTAAGGTGTATCAAAGAGTGAAACTAAATCCACAACTTTTAAATCATAAGTCACTTTCAAAATAAGCATTTTCTTTTAATATCAAGTGGTGTGTTGTTTATGATAAATCTACCTTAAACTCACTTTTTGTCACATATAATTAAAAGATGTCATCAAAATGGTTGTTGTCATTTGATGGATCTTTTGGAAATTAGTTACTTGATTAGTATGTGTGTTTAGGGTCGTTGAATAATATATCAACTATGAGTTTAAGTTGTATACCTAACTATCTTGGTACCGTACCAAATTGATACCGAGCAAACATCAATGGAACCGTACTAATATTCGTTATTCAGGTTTTTGGTATTTTAAATAATAACGGAATTGAACCGACAAAATTAATACTGTATAGTAGTTAATGTCTTCATTCGTTATTAGTTTGGTTTTGGTATGGTACTAGTACAATACTGATTTCATCTCTACTTCTCGGTGAAAATGAAAATAAAATCTATAAACTTAGCAATTTTTAATTAATTCAATGGTATGTGCATTTTTATTTACGAACCGAAAATAAATGAAACAATTACCAAGAAAAGTCCAGAAAGTGGTGTAAATTGATTAAAACCGTATAAATATATACTTGACACCCTTACCAAATGTTATCCGTTCCGAGCTTGATAAGATTCTAGAATGGTTTTCAGTTTTACAGTTCAAAGCGAGCTAAGCATGTTTATGATATCGGTGGATGTGGAGCTATGGGTATTGGGGTGGAGCTTACACCGCGATCCACCATCGATTGTGGCACAACACCACTACATAAAATCTGTGTCTTTCTTAAGTTGGTGTTAGGCTTCTAATTACAATGTTAATGTTGATTAATATTTATTGTTAACTTGATGTAAGAAATGTGAATCTCAGGGCTAAAACAGTAATTTCAACACCTCTTTTAATACCGAACATGTGCATCCTAAATCACTGGACAAAGTAGTCATAACTCATAACCGGGACCCCTACCATTGTATTAAAACAAACCATTGGAAAAATGAAAGTTGCAAGAGTACATACTCTTCTCAGATCCAATGATAAAAGCAGTGTAAAAATATAAATAACAATATATTTTATAATAATTTCATTTTATAACTCAATTCTTTTATTTTATGTTTTAGGCTCAAATCTAAGTGTTACAAACAAGTTATGTAATATAGGCCGATTAACCATCCGAACGTGGATATGTTTGCATGAGTATATCGATTCAATTTCGGTTTTTGAGTTTACAACCTTTTAGTTTCTGGTCTGGTCGAGTCTAAACCAACATTAACTGAGATGAATCCAAAGACCGGTTTTCAATTAGATGTGAAAGTAGGGATGATAACGGGCCGGGTATTGGTAATCTCATGCCCACACCCGTTTGTAAAAGCGTGTCTCATACCCGGCCCATTACCCGTCGGGTATCAGACATACCCGTTAGGATTTTTAAGTACATTTTTTTAAAATTATAATTCTTTTATATCTTTTATTTATACTACAACTATTACAAATTAAAATATAATACACTCTATATATATAATTGTTAAAATAAATAAATAATATCACTATAATTTGTATATAGTTTTTTTATATATATAAAATACAAGGAATTTTTCGGGTATACAATTCGAGTAAATGGGTATGTGTTTTCGGGTAATCGGGCCGGGTATCATCTAATCCCACACCCGCAAAAATTTTTAAATCCCAATCCCATGTCGGCCCATACCTATCGGTTTCGGGTATACCCGTCCCATTTATATCGGGTTTCTGGTATACCCGTCGGGCTCGAGTTTTTTTGCCATCCCTATGTGAAAGTAGATTTTAATTTAAATAAAAGTTTAAGCAATAAAAATGTGATATTATTAGTTGACTGATTCGATTACAACGGGGTGATGATTAAGGCTTATAATCTAACGATCACCGGTTTGAACATGATTGAAGATGGTTTTCTTATAGTGGTGAGTTTTCTTATTAATGGTGGTTTTGAACAAGTCAAACCCGAAACATCAAAACAAATACAAACACTTGACGTCTCGTTTTAGAAATATTCGTTCAAAATTCTAAACGCTATTAAAATAAAATGCCATTATGATATTATACTTTTTTTTTTTTTTCTGATAAGAGTATTTATTATAAGTAACTGATGAGTCAATATGCAATACCAATACTACTCTGCCAAAATAAATGAGAAGCAGTGCTCTTTTCACGATAAGAATGTCTTTTTCAACTTGCACAAAAAATAAATTCGGTTATGTTACTATATGAAACTTATATTCACATATAAGTTAAAGATTCATTTATTATACTATACATTCTACATACCCTAGTGTTATATTTTACAAGTTTTATAATGTATATAACAATAACAATGTGTTAAATCACCTCGAGTCGTGCTAAATATAACATTTTGAGTTAGTATCCGATGTTGTGGAAATGATGGCCAACTCAAACCATGCTATGTGACGCGATTAATAAAAACATACTAGTTACTTAAGATAGTAAGACCTGGCAAAATGACATGGCATGGCTTTAAAGTATGAAAAACCGAACCGTACACAATCATGAACAAATAAGAATTACAAGAAGAGATGAGAAATTAGACTAGAATATGAGAGAGAGAGATGAACCACCATTTATACTTTATATTCATCATAATCTCTAAATCTGAATCCGCCCATCTTTTATATCTAGATAGGTTTTATTCATGCTCCCACAAACCCGGTTCTTCTTGATGGGTTTTTTGTACGGGCTGTTGGGTCAGGCCCAAAAGATTCGTAACATATTAACTTGGTCCGCCGCAACACGCGAGTAGATGTGCACAAAAAAACCGAACTTGGAACCGGACCAGAAAAAAAACCTGAAGCCGGTTTTTTTATACCCGGGTTTTTAATAACCCAACTCGTACCCGACCCTACCTGTAGGGTACGGATAGGGTATGCATTTTAGTGCCAAAACCCGTATCCGAACCGGGCCCGATTTGTACTCGGTAATACCCGAAAACCGGAACCGGTTCCATATTCGGAACTGGGGTTTTCCAATACCCGAAACCGGTTTTTTCAAACAGCCGATTTATGCACGATCTATACCCGAAATTACCCGAACAATACCCATAAAGAGTGCAACCCATTAAAAAAAATCCAATCAATACAAAAAAAAACAAAAAACAAAAATAAGGGTTTTTCAATACTCGGTTTTAAAATACCCGGTTCTATATCTGACCCGAACCCGATACATAAGGTATGGTTTTTAGAGGCAATACCCGTACCCGTACCCGAACCTAAACCCGACCCGGGTATTGCCAATACCCGGTCATACCAGAACCCGGTTCCATACCCGAACCGGGTATTTGAAAAACCCGATTTGTGCACCTCTACACGCGAGTAAAGACAATTCACAAACTTAAAAACACAAGCTAAAGACGAATTCAAAAACCTTTATTTAATATGATAGTTGAAAGAGAATAGTATTTCGTATTATCTAGGGCCGTCCAAACCGCTCGACGCTCGAACTCGCTCGGCGCTTGCTCGAAAATTGCTTGGAAAATGTTCGCTCGTTTTTTCGCTCGATTGAAAACGAGCCGCTCTGCTCGGTTCGGTTTGTAAACGAGCCAAGCAACGAGCAAGGGTATGCTCGGTTCGGCTCGGCTCGAATATTTTTAATTTATTTTTTATATAATTATATATGAACAAATATATAAAGATATAGACAAAACACATAAATATAAGCTTACAATTATTTTTACCCCTTAAATTTTTTCATATTCCGTTAATTTTGTCAGGTCGCGCTTAGAATTGGATCTTAATCAATCATGTCATAACTCACACAAAATTAATCGTGTTGACAAGAGAGTTAATGACGGGTTACTAAGTTTAGAAAGATGACCGTTTGTTAAAGGCGGAATCAATAACAAACATACGGTTGCAATGAATATTCAAAATACGAGGACACACGAAGGATTCACTCAAAAGATTTCCATTTATATAACGTTAATCATACAAAAGGATAATCGATTTAGGGTTTAGGAGGAATCCTAGGACAACCGTCACACACACAATATTCTCTTCATTAATGTGTCGGTCTTATCCACTCGTATGTTCTGTCTATCTCGTGTCTCTGGCGGCGTGCCCTAATTATTCTATTTATAGCCCTGCCAACCTAAGACAGGCTGTCATTCCTTCTAGTAACCATATCCGATAGTACATACTCAATTTACATATTCAAAAATATACTAAGTGTAAAACAAGTCTTCCGGGTAAGCTTCTCATTAAACTTCAGTCTCCGAGTACGCAGTGTACTCGGCCTTCCTTCAGACTTGGTAAACATATAAGTGTACTCGGAATCAGTTTCCGGGTAGACTTTACTTAGAGAATATTTTACCAACACCGAGTAGACTTCAATCTTCTTGGACTTATCAAACTTTGCTCGACAAATCCTCACGAGCAATCTTGTTCTTCTATGATCCTGTTCGGCTCTTTGTTAGTTGAATAATTTATTTGATAAGGCGTACTCGGGAGTACATACCTTACTCGAGCAGAACCTTACTCGATATAACTTAGAGATATTCCATCAACTCATCAAGTATACTCGGACCATAATTATTAAATAATACCTTGCCCGGTATTCCAATTACTTGGCTTCTTGGACTTGGTTGACCATACCTTACTCGGAAGAGTAAAATACTTGGTCTTGAAGAACAACCCTGCTTGACAAAGTGAACCTTACTCGGATATGCCAAATAGATGAACCTTACTCGGAAATAACCAAAAAGCATACATTGCTCGGATATCCACTTAAGAAGATTCTTTGAAGTGAACCGTGCCCGGAAGGCAAAATCTCGTACTCGGCTAAGTAAAAGCTTACTCGAAGGTCCAAGGTGTACCCGGATTCAATACTTAGCAGTTTCTGAGGAGGTTGAGAAGATTCCAATCTTCAATATTCTTCAATTAGGTCAAATCTTCTCATTTGGGTCAAACTTTTGACCCAACAAATTTTATAGTTTTATTTGTTCAATTCAAGTTTTTAGAAAACTAAAAGTTTGTTTACATGATCATTATATCTCACTCTAAACTTATTTATAATAAAAAATTACAATATATTATATGTTTGTCTAAAAACTACTAATTTATTTAAAAAATATATTATTTACAACATTTAAATTTGTTTCTTATTGAATTTTTTAAAGTGAAAAATAAATAAATAATGCTCGAAATCGATCGATGTTCGATCGAAAAATGCTTGATTCGATTTTGGCTCGTTTCGGTTTTCGCTCGGTTCGAATTTCAGCCGCTCGGTTCGGTTCGGTTGTAAACGAGCCAAGCAACGAGCAACCCTTCACTCGGTTCGATTCGGCTCGTGAACAGCCCTAGTATTATCGAAACAAAAAAAAGATAAAAAAAGAACGCTCAAAATATTAAAAAAGAAAAGCCCATTTCGTTTTGAAGAGGCCCTGGCCCAGTTAACATGGTTTAATTATTAATATTAACCAAAAACCCTAGTTATTTACCTTCATATTATTTACTGCGTTATCAACTATCCGCTCCATCACCGGTCGAACGGTAATTTCTTTGTCTTCGGGGCACTCATGGTTATTATTAGGGGTGAGCAAATTAACTGTCATGACCGTTAACTCAATCATAAACGATATTACTAGGGGTGAACAAATTTTATACGTGACACTCACTAGTTTTTCATGTTGGACGGCATATTATTAATAAAAATAGATATTCCAGTTATTAATTAAACCATGTTTTCATGTTATATATGGAGTTTAATAAGTAGGAAATGTGGAAGAAAAAGCAATGATTAAACCTCGCGTTCGATCTTCTAAACGTTGCCATGATTTCAGTTAAGGATGTTAAACGATTATTGACGGTTAACCGACTCGCTATAACGTTTCAAAACTGATTAACCAAAACCGTCATAACGGATCTTTTATGGTTATGTTTATGGGTTTTGTCAAAAACTGACCAAAACTGACTCGGTGAATAGCCCCATACTCAGTTTTTTCGGGCTCACGGTGAACATACCCCTTTGGCCGTAGTAGCAAAATTTCGAACGGACCACGGGAAAACTCTTGGGACATCAAAACGATCCGATTCTTTCGTAGGGTCATAAAATATTCGATGCGGATCTCCATGACCGAAAATATGGTCATTTTCGGTGAATAGCCCCATTCTCAGTTTTTTCAGGCTGACGGTGAACATAACCCTTTGCCCGTAGTAGCAAAATTTCAAACGGGCCACGGGAAAGCTCTAGGCCCATCAAATCGATCCGATTCTTTAGTAGGATCATAAAATATTCGATGCGGGTCTCCAGGACCGAAAATATGGTCATTTTCGTTGAATAGCCCCATACTCAGTTTTTTCGGGCTGACGGTGAACATACCCCTTTGGTCGTAGTAGCAAAATTTCGAACGGGCCACGGGAAAGCTCTTTGGACATAAAATCGATCCGATTATTTCGTAGAGTCATAAAATATTCGATGCGGGTCTCCAGGACGGTAAATATGGTCATTTTCGGTAAATAGCCCCGTTTTCAGTTTTCTCAGGCTGACGGTGAACATAACTCTTTGCCCGTAGTAGAAAAATTTCAAACTGGCCACGGGAAAGCTCTTGTGACATAAAATCGATCCGATTCTTTAGTAGGGTCATAAAATATTCGATGCGGGTTTCCAGGACTGAAATTATGGTCATTTTCGGTGAATAGCTCCATTCTCAGTTTTTTCGCGCTGACGGTGAACATACCCCTTTGGCCGTAGTAGCAAATTTTCGAACGGGTCTCGGGAAAGCTCTTGGGACATCAAATCGATCCGATTCTTTCGTAGGGTCATAAAATATTCTATGCGGGTCTCCAGTACCGAAAATATTGTCATTTTGGGTGAATAGCCCCGTTCTCAGTTTTTTCAGGCTGACGGTGAACATACCCCTTTGCCCGTAGTAGCAAAATTTCGAACAGGCCACGGGAAAGCTCTTGTGACATCAAATCGATTCGATTCTTTAGTATGGTCATAAATTATTCGATGCGGGTTTCCAGGACCGAAAATATGGTCATTTTCGGTGAATAGCCCCATTCTCAGTTTTTTCGCGCTGACGGTGAACATACCCCTTTGGCCGTAGTAGCAAAATTTCGATCGGGCCACGGGAAAGCTCTAGGGACATCAAATCGATCCGATTCTTTCATAGGGTCATAAAATATTCGATGCAGGTCTTGAGGGCCAAAATATGGTCATTTTCGGTGAATAGCCCCATACTTAATTTTTTCGGGCTGACGGTGAACATACCACTTTGTCCGTAGTAGCAATATTTCGAACGGGCCACGGGAATGCTATAGGGACATCAAATCGATCCGATTCTTTCGTAGGGTCATAAAATATTCGATGCAGTTATCCAGGACCGAAAATATGGTCATTTTCGGCGAATTGCCCCATTCTCAGTTTTTTCAGGCTGACGGTGAACATACCCCTTTGGCCGTAGTAGCAAAATTTCGAACGGGCCACGGAAAAGCTCTTGTGACATCAAATCGATCCAATTCTTTAGTAGGGTCATAAAATATTCGATGCGGGTCTCCAGGATCGAAAATATGGTCATTTTCGGTTAATAGCCCATTCTCAGTTTTTTCGGGCTGACGGTGAACATACCCCTTTGGCCGTAGTAGCTAAATTTCGAACGGACCACGGGAAAACTCTTGGACATCAAATCGATCCGATTCTTTCGTAGGGTCATAAAATATTCGATGCGGGTCTCCAGGACCGAAAATATGGTCATTTTCGGTGAATAGCCCCATTCTCAGTTTTTTCAGGCTGACGGTGAACATAACCCTTTGCCCGTAGTAGCAAAATTTCAAACGGGCCACGGGAAAGCTCTAGGCCCATCAAATCGATCCGATTCTTTTGTAAGGTCATAAAATATTCGATGCAGGTCTTGAGGACCGAAATATGGTAATTTTCGGTGAATAGCCCCATACTCAATTTTTTCGGGCTGACGGTGAACATACCACTTTACCCGTAGTAGCAATATTTCGAACGGGCCACGAGAAAGCTATAGGGATATCAAATCGATCCGATTCTTTCGTAGGGTGATAAAATATTCGATGCAGTTCGCCAGGACCGAAAATATGGTCATTTTCGGCGAATTGCCCCATTCTCAGTTTTTTCAGGCCGACGATGAACATACCCCTTTGGCCGTAGTAGCAAAATTTCGAACTGGCCACGGGAAAGCTCTTGTGACATCAAATCGATCCGATTCTTTAGTAGGGTCATAAAATATTCGATGCAGGTTTCCAGGACCGAAAATATGGTCATTTTCGGTGAATAGCCCCATTCTCAGTTTTTTCGCGCTGACGGTGAACATTCCCCTTTGGCCGTAGTAGCAAAATTTCGAACGGGCCACGGGAAGCCTCTTGGGACATCAAATCGATCCGATTCTTTCGTAGGGTCATAAATTATTCGATGCGGGTCTCCATGACCGAAAATATGGTCTTTTTCGGTGTATAGCCCCATTCTCAGTTTTTTCAGGCTGGCGGTGAACATACCCCTTTGCCCGTAGTAGCAAAATTTCGAACGGGCCACAGGAAAGCTCTTGTGACATCAAATCGATCCGATTATTTCGTAGGGTCATAAAATATTCGATGCGGGTCTTCAAAACCGAAAATATGGTTATTTTCGGTAAATAGCCCCATTCTCAGTTTTGTCAGGCTGACGGTGAACATACCCCTTTGGCCGTAGTAGCAAAATTTCGAACGGGTCACGAGAAAGCTCTTGGGACATCAAATCGATCTGATTCTTTCGTAGGGTCATAAAATATTCGATGCGGGTCTCCAGGAGCGAAAATATGGTCATTTTCAGTGAATAGCCCCATTCTCAGTTTTTTCAGGCTAACGGTGAACATACCCCTTTGCCCGTAGTAGCAAAATTTCGAACGGGCCAAGGGAAAGCTCTAGGGACATCAAATCGATCCGATTCTTTCATAAGTCATAAAATATTCGATGCAGGTCTTGAGGACCGAAATATGGTCATTTTCGGTGAATAGCCCCATACTTAATTTTTTCGGGCTGACGGTGAACATACCACTTTGCCCGTAGTAGCAATATTTCGAACGGGTCACGAGAAAGCTATAGGGACAACAAATCGATCCGATTATTTCTTAGGGTCATAAAATATTCGATACAGTTCTCTAGGACCGAAAAATGGTCATTTTCGGCGAATTGTCCCATTTTTAGTTTTTTCAGGCTGACGGTGAACTTACCCCTTTGGCCGTAGTAGGAAAATTTCGAACGGGCCACGAGAAAGCTCTTGTGACATCAAATCGATCCGATTCTTTAGTAGGGTTATAAAATATTCGATGCGGGTTTCCAGGACCGAAAATATGGTCATTTTCGGTGAATAGCCACATTCTCAGTTTTTTCGCGCTGACGGTGAACATACCCCTTTGGCCATAGTAGCAAAATTTCGAACGGATCACGGGAAAACTCTTGGGACATCAAATCGATCCGATTCTTTCGTAGGGTCATAAAATATACGATGCGGGTCTCCAGGATCGAAAACATGGTCATTTTCGGTGAATAGCTCCATTCTCAGTTTTTTCGGGCTGACGGTGAACATACCCCTTTGGCCGTAGTAGCAAAATTTCGAACGGATCACGGGAAAACTCTTGGGACATCAAATCGATCCGATTCTTTCGTAGGGTCATAAAATATTCGATGCGGGTCTCCTGGACCGAAAATATGGACATTTTCGGTGAATAGCCCCATTCTCAGTTTTTTCAGGCTAACGGTGAACATAACCCTTTGCCCGTAGTAGCAAAATTTCAAACGGGCCACGGGAAAGCTCTAGGCCCATCAAATCGATCCGATTCTTTCGTAAGGTCATAAAATATTCGATGCAGGTCTTGAGGACCGAAATATGGTAATTTTCGGTGAATAGCCCCATACTCAATTTTTTCGGGCTGACGGTGAACATACCACTTTACCCGTAGTAGCAATATTTCGAACGGGCCACGAGAAAGCTATAGGGATATCAAATCGATCCGATTCTTTCGTAGGGTGATAAAATATTCGATACATTTCGCCAGTACCGAAAATATGGTCATTTTCGGCGAATTGCCCCATTCTCAGTTTTTTCAGGCCGACGGTGAACATACCCCTTTGGCCGTAGTAGCAAAATTTCGAACTGGCCACAGGAAAGCTCTTGTGACATCAAATCGATCCGATTCTTTAGTAGGGTCATAAAATATTCGATGCGGGTTTCCAGGACCGAAAATATGGTCATTTTCGGTGAATAGCCCCATTCTCAGTTTTTTCGCGCTGACGGTGAACATAACCCTTTGGCCGTAGTAGCAAAATTTCGAACGGGCCACGGGAAACCTCTTGGTTCATCAAATCGATCCGATTCTTTCGTAGGGTCATAAATTATTCGATGCGGGTCTCCAGGACCGAAAATATGGTCATTTGCGTTGAATAGCCCCATTCTCAGTTTTTTCAGGCTGGCGGTGAACATACCCCTTTGCCCGTAGTAGCAAAATTTCGAACGGGCCACGGGAAAGCTCTTGTGACATCAAATCGATCCGATTATTTCGTAGGGTCATAAAATATTCGATGCGGGTCTCCAAAACCGAAAATATGATTATTTTCGGTAAATAGCCCCATTCTCATTTTTTTCAGGCTGACGTTGAACATACCCCTTTGGCCGTAGTAGCAAAATTTCGAACGGGCCACGAGAAAGCTCTTGGGACATCAAATCGATCCGATTCTTTCGTAGGGTCATAAAATATTCGATGCGGGTCTCCAGGACCGAAAATATGGTCATTTTCGGTGAATAGCCCCATTCTCAGTTTTTTCAGGCTAACGGTGAACATACCCCTATGCCCGTAGTAGCAAAATTTCGAACGGGCTAAGGGAAAGCTCTAGGGACATCAAATCGATCCGATTCTTTCATAGGGTCATAAAATATTCGATGCAGGTCTTGAGGACCGAAATATGGTCATTTTTGGTGAATAGCCCCATACTTAATTTTTTCGGGCTGACGGTGAACATACCACTTTGCCCGTAGTAGCAATATTTCGAACGGGCCACGAGAAATCTATAGGGACATCAAATCGATCCGATTATTTCGTAGGGTCATAAAATATTCGATACAGTTCTCCAGGACCGAAAAAATTGTCATTTTCGACGAATTGCCCCATTTTTAGTTTTTTCAGGCTGACGGTGAACTTACCCCTTTGGCCGTAGTAGCAAAATTTCGAACGGGCCACGGGAAAGCTCTAAGGACATCAAATCGATCAGATTCTTTCGTAGGGTCATAAAATATTTGATGCAGTTCTCCAGAACCGAAAATATGGTCATTTTCGGCGAATTGCCCCATTCTCAGTTTTTTCATGCTGACGGTGAACATACCACTTTGGCCGTAGTAGCAAAATTCGAACGGGCCACGAGAAAGCTCTTGTGACATCAAATCGATCCGATTCTTTAGTAGGGTCATAAAATATTCGATGCGGGTTTCCAGGACCGAAAATAATGTCATTTTCGGTGAATAGCACCATTCTCAGTTTTTTCGCGCTGACGGTGAACATACCCCTTTGGCCGTAGTAGCAAAATTTTGAACGGGCCACGGGAAACATACCACTTTGTTCTCAGTTTTTTCAGGCTGACGGTGAACATACCCCGTTGCCCGTAGTAGCAAAATTTCGAACGGGCCACGGGAAAGCTCTTGTGACATCAAATCGATCAGATTCTTTCGTAGGGTCATAAAAAATTCGATGCGGGTCTCCAGGACCGAAAATATGGTTATTTTTGGTGAATAGCCCAATTCTCAGTTTTTTCGGGCTGACGGTGAACATATCCCTTTGGCCGTAGTAGCAAAATTTCGAACGAGCCACGGG
>NW_027505378.1:0-97500 GCF_021521415.1 Bidens hawaiensis
TGTGGGTAAAGCGTTTTGTCCGTGGAAAATAAGTAATGAAAGGTCGGGCCATACTCAAGCCTCAATTATTGGTATGAAAAAGTGGAAATATTATAAATTTTAAAAATTTGAATACGTTATCATATGATGCTTGGGTAGGTTTAACGTTAGAGTATGCCATGTAGCCTGTGATATAAACTTAAAACTGCTAGTTTAGTGTTTTACACCTCATTGGCGTATGGTTTTATAACCTTAAATCTTGTATTGATGGGATGCTTTAGGTCCGGAGACCATGGGTCTGTATGCAATCTATTCATTTGGGTATTCACAATTCCTAAGTGGGGTTGTGGATGTTTAAAATTAAGCCAAAAGAGCAAGCCCTTATAAGTCTATAAACATGATCACAAAAGTACAAAAGTACAAATACACTACAGACTTGATCATCCACACTGTTAGCCATGTGGGGTCCCCTTGCTCGCGTCTCATTACAATTAAGAAACAGACCACAAGGGACAAGCTACATGTAATCCCTACAGATGAAATTTTGCATGCTCACCTATGGTGATGGTTTCGAGGTATTGCTTGATAACAGGGGTATGTCATGTTGTGGGGAACACTAGCTATTAATTAATTGAACCTTAATCGTATCTAATGGCTGCTTAGTAGACTTTGATGCTTAAGCTTAGGTGGATAAACAATACCCTTGACCGTCTTAACTATTTTTGAAAAAATAGAGCAACAAAAGTTTTAATTTTGCTAATTTTGAGGTTTAAGTCAATTTGGGATGGCTTGGTCCGGTAAAAGCTGAAAATAAGCGGGTTTTAATTGTGTAAACCACTGAGTACTATTATTGTTGGATCTTATTTGTCCCGGTAAATATTAAGGCATGGGTTTAAGTGGACAACAATATCGGTGATCGCAGTTTTTGCGTTTTTCTGATCTTTAAAAATTAACCTATATGTTTGTAAAACTGTATTTTCCGATTATGATCCAACTGCATCAAACTTTTTCAGGGACGAAAAAAAGAGTAAGTGTGGGGATATTTGATTTAGTCTAAAATATACATATTATTATATAAGTATTTCCTACACATTGAGTACATTTGAGCTGGTTTTTATTGAATATATTTATATTTGGCTTATATTTAGATTTTAAAGAATTTCAAGTAAAAATAAGTGTAAACGAGTAAAACAACTCAGCAATAATAACTAGTGATTGGTTCATTTTAAGGGTCGTAAGTTACATATATTAACTAATGTAACAATGTTAGTTCTAATAGCTGTTATATCCATGCATTTTAAAGTAAATATTTTGAAGCTATAAAATACAAAATGGAATCCATTTTAGTTTACGTTGAATTTCGAACTTTAATTAGTTGAAATTGAAAAGTTCTTTTATAATATTTGTTGTGGAATAATGGCAGTGAACAAATAATGATATCAAGTGCACTTGATGATGCCACTCTAGCCATTATAGATTTGGATTTGGGCTGAAAAATTACAAAGGGCCGATAGTATGGGAATTTGGCCCATGTGAACCATTTTTTGACCGCCTCGTCGAATTAAATGGAAATAACATATGGCGGCTGGGAATGAACTAAAAGAAAAGAATAAAAGGAGGATCGACTGATTTGGGCAGACCCTATCGAAGAGACGGAACATAAGTTGTGAAAGGCAGAGACTAATTAGAGGGCAGCCACGAAAAAAATAACAAAAAAGCCTTTGGTTCGAGCATATAGCGTTTGGGTTCAACACCTATTCAAACAAGCGTCATCACTATTCGGTTTGAATTTATTATTTTAATTATGAGCTTGTTTGTTGAACTTAACTATTATGGTTTCTTTGATTTTAAGATGTTAGGCTAAACTTTATAGACTGCCTAGGCTTATGATGAACCATTGTTTGAAGTTTTTATTTTATTTGGAGTTTGCTTTTCGTTATGGTTTTATGATTCAGTAAATTGTTTGGTTTATTTGATTGATGCGTATGTGTACTTGGTTTTGGTTGTTCTAGTTTTATTATTCCACAAAATTCTTGGTTATTGTTTCATATAATAGGATTTTGTTAGATCATCTACTGTGTGTTTTTGACTAGTTTATGATTGAATTCGAATAAGATCATAGGAATAATGTTATTAGTCAAACGAATAAAAGCGTGCTGTTAACCTAGAAAGCTGTAAGGTGATAGGTTATTGCTAGATCTTTGTTGCTTGAGATATCTAGATTTAGTTCTTCGTAAGGAGTCCGTCTAGGTTTGATTAATTAGTATTGTCTAGCAAGTCAATTAAGTTATTCAAATTACATTTGATTTCAGCGCTGTAAGGTAGGATTTCATTATAAAGGTACTCTATCATAATTAATTAGATAACCGTAAGGAAGTTTAATATTAAAATTGGTGTTTTTAAGAACTTAATAGATATCCATAGGCGTCTTCTTGAGAAGGATCAGGGGTCCTGTTTGGGTTTTCTTTTAAGTGACTATTTTATGATCCATGTTCCATAACAATCATTTTCCGATTAATTGATAACTGAAACTTTGGGGATTCTAGCCTAGGTGGTTTTTCATGTCATCTGATTTTAAACTCATAAAAATATTTTTTTTCGTTTTTACTTGTTTTTTATTAATTAAATTTTAATATTAGTTTATTTAATAGTATTATAATAAACCCCCCTTTATTAATAATAATTAAATAACCGTGTCAGTTAGTCAAGTCTAATTAGTTAATTTACGTAATCTAAATAGTCTCGTGGGTTCGATATCCGGACTTACTTAGCATTACTAGAGTCGATCGGTTCACTTGCCGGTTAGTAGTTTAGTCGAGTTTTAGAGAGTCTAGAGTATTACTTAGTGTCTAGATTAGCGTAATTTAGTTAATATTTATTAGACTACTTTTAGCACATCAGTCCGCATAGCTCTCCTGTCTATCTCTTGCTGCTTTCAATCGTTCACGACTTTGTATGATCAGTGGTTCTTTGAACAATTTCGGGTCCTGAAAATTGATTTTCAACTATTTTAGACCAACATATAGGTGTTCTACACTTCCGTCCATACAAAGATTTAAACGGTGCCATTTAGATACTCGTATGATAACTATTGTTGTACGAAAATTTCATTAAAGAAAGATGAGTATCCCTTGAGTGTAGTACCAAGAAACTCTCATAAGATTGCTATTTCAAAGAATAGCACGCGACTTAATTTGCAAGAACAATTCTCCGTTTGTAATATGCGAAATTATATTATTTATTTATTTATGTGCAAAACTGCAGATAACACATTCGTTCAATTTAGATATTTAAACTTAAAAATAAGTAAAACATTTAGTAATATTGAGTTGAAAGTGAAGTTTCAAACACCAACAATCTCGTTATCTAAAAAATATATTATTACACAAAACCATATAAATCCAAAACTTAAACAAACAGACGTGAAAAAAAAAACAAAAACATTGCAAATTAAATAAGCATCTAAATTAAAGTGAGTTATGATCTGCAAATAATTCAGGAGATAAAACAATTTACAAATCCTTAAAATAAGTTATATCCAATCTGGATAAAAGAAATTATTTGACTATGAAACCCAAAGTTTACTGGAATACCCCACTGAAGTACTTAAGTAAATTAAAACCAATCAGTATGAAAGTAAAATTTAAAAATAACCGTTTGATCATTAAAGTCAAACTCCACTAGAATACCCTACTGAGGTGTTTAACATTCTATTATTTGATACTCTAATTTTGAAAGTTGATGTGCTTTATAATATATATATTTTACATAAGTATTCCCTACACTTTTAAGTTTTTTTTAGTTAGTTTTGGTTTAATTATACATGTTTCTTGTTCGTATTTAATGTTTAAAGGTTTCAAGAGAAACGAGTTAAAATATGAAAATAAAAGAACGAAAAAAATAAAAAAAATAAAAAATAAAGTAAAAGAAATAAACAATTCCAATTCTGTTGGATGTGCAAAGCATACAAAAATAATAATTTGAATCATAATTTATGTGGCTAGTAAAATTTGGGCTTTAATATTATAATCAATTCTTTACGATCTCCTAAGTCTTTTGTCTTTGGACTTCAAATAAATCCCAATGGACCTTAACTGAATAAATGTTCATGTACAGGTTCGAGAGGGTGCATTTCCTTTTTTTTGGATTGTGATTGACAAAAGATGGGGGCCCAACAAAGAGGCTCTGACGGTGGGACTTTGGAATATATATATATATATATATATATATATATATATAAATATATATAAAGAAAAAAACCTATGCAAGAACATGATTATTATTAATTCTTTTGCTTGCTACTGGCATAAATCGCAACCACAAAGTTAAAAGGAAGACTATATTATGTATTTTGGTGGGCTGCTAGTGTGGAGGACAAGGAAAAAGTCAAAGGTATTATTAGTGTTATAGGCTACTGTTGAGTCTTGGAGCATTCGTGACACAACAAAACAAAAGAAAAGAAAAGGCACACTCAAGTATTAACCTTTATTTTATGAACCATGAAAACATATTTTATTTTATGTTTTGTTTCGTACTTATATACGAGAAGCTAAATACTTTATACTACCTAGGTTTTGGTTGATTACTAGTTTAGATTGATGGTTTGACGAACTATTATTTGACGTTGGTTGATTTAATATTATGGTAAAAGTTTTTAATTTGTTTGGTCATGATATTGTTGAGTGACTGAATCTAGTTTATTATTTTAATATTTATTCCACTTGTGTTTAATAGTTTTTGCTGATTCTTAGACGTATGATTAGGTTGTCTACTTTGTGTTTTCAACATTGTTTGCGATTTATGGTCGAAATAATCGTAGGATAATTATTGAGAGCTTATTAGATTTTATTATTCTATCTCTAGAGAGGCCGGGAGACAATTTAGTGTTGTGTTATCTTTGTCATTTACGGGTTTGGGTAATAATTGCACGAGAGTGAGTTATCTTAGGTCCCTTAGATTATTGTGATACAAATGTTCAAATTAATAATTAATACCCCCTTTATATTAATATTATTGTATTCGAAGAGACGGGATGTGATTTGGGTTTTGGGGTACCATAGTATTATTTGGTAAGGTGAGACCGGGAGGTGATCCAAACCTTTAACCATGGAGCCTCACATGTCATTAGAGTTCTAGGGTGTCGTTGGTGAGGCCGGGAGGCGATCTTGCGTACTTTAGTGGTCTTTAGTGTCATATTTTTAAGATATTGTTTTCCAACCAAGTCTAGTTCGTTATCTATTAATTTAACTAGTAGGATTCCATTACCTAGGTAGCCGTTTCTCATATTTGTTTTAAAACCCAATTTTATAAAGTTTTATTTTTAGTTTAATTATTAATTAGTTAAGTATTATTAGTATAATTAATATAAACAAATTTCTATAAAATCAAAAGAAAGTATAGGTTAGTAATCATTAAGTTTAATAATTAGATTTTACCCATAGTGTCTTAGGTTCGATATCCGTTCTTACTTGCTAGCTACATTGCGATCGATACACTTGCCGATTGTGTGTGGTTTTTTTAGGTGAAGTCGGTAAAACTTAGTTTTTAATATTATATATGTTTTTCACACATCAAGTTTTTGGCCCCGTTGCCGGGGACACTGACAAATTCTTTGTTTAAACCGAGTTGATTATCTGATCTGTTTATTTGTTTTAATATTTGCTTTTTAGTTGTCATTTTTCCTTTAGGTGCTATTTGTGCCTTTAGGTTTAGTTTACCTTAAAAAAATAAAAAAATAAAAAAAATAAAAAATTAGTTAAATAATTTTTTGTTTTAGTTTATTCATAATACCCGTTCTCAAGGCCCTCTTTTATTCACTGCATCAAAAGAGCCTGAGAGAAAGTTTCACGAGCGACTTAAAGAGCCTACGGATAGCGATAGCGATTCACTCGACATCCAGGTACATGTCTCTACTCCTAGAATAGATATGGGTGACGCCGTTGCACCGCCGAGACAAACCGTTCATGCTAGAGCCAACGATGGCATCGTGGGAGCCCGATCTGCAATTGTCCGACCTGCTACGACTAATACCCAAACTGGCAAATTCCTTCTCACGTCATGAATTCTATCACCAATTCTGCTCAGTTCCATGGCTTGGATGACGAAGATGCTCCAGGATACCTGTTCGGATTCGTGCGGATCTACGAAACATTTAATATTAATAATATCTCGTCTGACGTCATTCATCTTAAGTTATTTCCATTGTCACTTTCCGGTCGTGCTGCTACATGGTTTGACGCTCTTTCAAATGCCTCAATCGCCACATGGGCCGACTTGCAATCCAAGTTCCTTAGGAAGTATTTTCCTCAATCGAAGGTCGGGCGTCTACACGAGCAAATCCGGTCTTCTCATATGGACCCTGATGAGTCATGTTATTCTGCGTTGGAGCGTTTCCAAACTCTTATAAGTTGTTGTCCTCAGCATGGCCTAAACGATTGGGCTGTGGTCGAAAAATTCAATAATGGTCTTACTGCCGAAACCCAACAGCGGTTCAATACCGCCGCCGGAGGAAACATGCTCGAAAAACTCACCATAGAGGAGGCTGAAGAAATGTTCGAAAGCATTGCATTAGGGGATCAGCATACATCGAGTAGAAGGTCTGTCTCTGCTGCCAAGGCCGCAGCCATCTCAGCATCACGTGGAGTGCATCATGTTGATCAGAATACAAGTGTGTTGGCAGATATGGATGCACTGAAGAGGGAGCTCAGAGAGCTTAAGTTGCAAGCTCGTAGGTGCGAGATTTGTCGTGGAAATAACGAGACAGTCGATTGTCCCGTTGATTCTCAGGAGGAGGTAGATTTTCTTGCTAATCAAAACCGTTCCTTCAATTCAGGGTGGCGAAACAATAATTCTAACTCTAATTGGCAGGCAGGTAACTCCAGTTATCAGCAACGTACCAAATATTGCTTCCAAGATTGAGGATATGTTGGCTTATCTATCTCAATTGTTAAATCAGCTCTTACAAAATGATGCGAACACCAAATCCACTCGTTTGCAGCATGAGACGTTTATGAAGGGACAACAGGTCGCATTTCAGAATCTCGTGGCTAAGTTTGGTGAGTTGTCCGCAAAGATTGATCAACGACCCTCCGGGAGTCTTCCAAGTAACACCGAACCTAATCCCGGTCCCACCTATTCTAAACCATTTTAAAATGCTCAGGCCAAAGCAGTAACCACCCGAAGTAGGAGAGGTGTCGTTAGAGATACACCAAGTGAGGAGGAAGTTGATGAGGAGTTGGAGTTAGAGACACCGCCTGACAAGGTGAACCAGAGGCGAGGCCCAATAAGTACCTCACAGTCAGGTGATGCATTAGTTGAGAAGGAGAAGCAGGTTGAGTAGGAACCGGTGCGCGTCTACAAGCCAAAACTTCCATATCCCGGTCGTCTGGTGAAAAAGAATGATTCGGAGCAGTACTCTAGGTTTCTCGACATGCTTAAGAAGCTCCATGTGAACATCCCGTTTATCGAAGGACATGAGTTCCCTGTTACTTTGTATGTTATGACCTTAAGAGGGTTCGATGTGGTTTTGGGAATGGATTGGTTGTCTGAGTATGAGGCTCAGATATTATGTAAGAGTAGGATAATAAGATTAAAGTCCTTGGATGGTAGTGCGGTGACGGTCTATGGTGATAAGGAAAGTTCTGGGCTTAATGTCATTTCGATGATAAAGGCCGACGGTTTGTTATGACGAGGGTGTGGTGCCTACCTAGCGTATGTTGTCAACGCTACGGCCGAGAAAATAGAAATGAAAGATGTTCCTATCGTGTGTGACTACCCAGAAGTATTCCCTGAGGATCTTCCGGGGTTACCACCAGAGCGAGAGATAGAATTCCAGATAGATTTAGTACCAGGATCCCAGCCCGTCACGTAAGTGCCTTACCGTCTAGTGCCATCTGAGATGAAAGAATTGATGTCCCAACTGCAAGAAATCATCGACAAAGGTTTAATCAGACCAAGTGTTTCCCCATGGGGCGCGCTCGTGTTGTTTGTGAAGAAGAAGGATGGAAGTATGAGAATGTGCATTGATTATTGTGAGTTGAACAAGCTTACGGTAAAGAATAGATATCCTTTGCCAAGGATTGATGATCTGTTTGACCAACTGCAAGGTTCAAGTTGGTTCTCATGAATAGATCTCAGATTAGGCTATCATCAGATGAAGGTGAAAGAGGTAAACATCCCTAAGACAGCGTTTTGAACGCGGTATGGACACTACGAGTTACTCGTGATGTCATTCGGTCTAACAAATGCTCCTGCAACATTTATGGATATGATGAATAGGGTGTGTCAGCCGATGTTGGATAAGTCAGTTATTGTTTTCATCGATGATATATTGATTTACTCAAAAGCGAGTCTGATCATGCCGAGCATCTGAGAGAAGTATTGGAGACTTTGAGGAAAGAGAAGTTGTATGCTAAATTTTTGAAATGCGCATTCTGGTTGCGAGAAGTGCAATTTCTAGGTCACGTGATTAATCCTGAAGGAATTACCGTGGACCCAACTAAGATTGAGGCGATAACGAATTGGAAGACTCCACAGAATCTGACTGACATACGAAGCTTCTTAGGGTTAGCTGGCTACTATAGGAGATTCATCGAAGGCTTCTCCAAGATAGCCGCACACCGTTGACCGGTATGACCCGAAAGTCGATGGTATTCAGTTTGGGTTAGTTTCAAGAGGAAGCTTTTGAGGAATTAAAGAGAAGACTCACGCAAGCTCCAATCCTTGCTTTACCAGATGATGATGAGGATTTGGTTGTCTGTACTGATGCTTCGCATCGTGGGTTAGGTTGCGTGTTGATGCAACGAGGGAAAGTGATAGCTTATGCGTCCAGACAGTTGAAAGTCCACGAGAGTACTTATCCGACGCGTGCTTTAGAGCTAGCAGCAGTAGTGCATGCTCTTAAGATATGGAGACATTACCTGTACGGTACTAAGTGTACTATTTACTCGGATCATAAGAGTTTAAAGTACTTCTTCGAGCAGAAGGAGTTAAACATGAGACAGAGGAGATGGTTAGAATTGATAAAGGATTACGACTGTGATATAAAGTATTATCCTGGTAAAGCTAATGTGTTCGCCGACGCGCTAAGTCGTAAGAATGAGGAAGTCATTGCAACGGTGAAGTCATACCAGTTGATTACGAATTCAAGTCTTTTAGAAGAAATCATCAAAGTGCAGTCAAAGGTGCTGGAAGATGAAGGGCTAGTGAAGAAGGAACGGATTTTCGGTCAACAGTACGAGTTGATGGAAAACACGCACGGTTTAAGACTAGGTTCGACCGTATGTGGATCCCACGCCATGGGGGTCTTAGAGGTCGTATCTTAGACGAAACTCATAAGTCAAGATATTCAATTCACCCAGGAACCACGAAGATGTACCAAGATTTGAAAAGAGACTACTCCGCCAGGAATGAAGAATGATGTAGTAGATTATGTCAGTAGGTGCGTAACTTGTTTACAAGTCAAGGCCGAACATCAGAAGCCTTATGGAAAGATGCAACCGCTAGAGATACCTGAATGGAAATGGGAACACATCACCATGGATTTCATAACTAAGCTACCTCGTACAGTTAACCATCATGATACCATCTGGGTGATTGTGGACCGTTTGACCAAGAGTGCTCACTTTCTGCCTATACGAGAGGCTATCTCGTCAGAAACGTTAGCTTGTTCATTAAAGTGGTTGTATCTAAGAATGGAGTACCGTTATCGACCGTGTCTGATAGAGATACTCGGTTTACTTCGAGGTTTTGGAAGAAGTTCCATGAAGCTATGGGAACGAGATCGAACATCAGTACGGCGTATCATCCTCAAACAGATGGACAGTCTGTAAGGACGATTCAAACCCTTGAGGATATGCTACGTGCTTGTGTTTTAGACTTTGGAGGAAGTTGGGATGATCATCTGTATCTAGCAGAGTTCTCCTATAACAACAGCTACCATTCAAGTATTGGTATGCCACCGTTTGAGATGCTTTACGGTAGGCGATGTAGAACCCTGGTATGTTGGGGAGGATTGGTCAGAAAGAGATGGTATCAGATCAAGGCAAGAATGAAAGCTGCTTAAGACAAACAGAAGTCGTATGCTGATAAGCGGCGACGACCGATTGTGTTTAACGTTGGTGACAATGTGATGCTCAAGGTCTCACCTTGGAAAGGAATTATCCGTTTTAGAAAGAGAGGGAAGTTGAGTACGGGGTATATTAGACCGTTTAAGATTATGGATCGTGTGGGTGAAGTGGCTTACAAGCTGGATTTACCTGAGGAGTTAGAAGGAATTCGTTCAACCTTCCATGTTACTCATATGAAAAAATGTCTAGCTGATGACACGTCTCACGTGCCATTAATAGATATAGAGGTTGATGAACTAAACTACATTGAGCTACCCGTAAAGATAGTGGATCGCAAAGAGAACCAACTTCGTCACAAGGTTATACCCTTGGTAAAAGTGATATGGAAGCATCGCAAGGGATCAGATGCCACCTAGGAAGTTGAAGAAGAGATGCATAAGTTTTACCCATATTTGTTTATGTAATAGTTAGGTTTCGGGGACGGAACCTCTTTAAGGAGGGAAGACTTGTAACATCCCGTTTTCTCGTTTCAGTTAATGAAATAAAATATGAGTTATTATGAGTTGGGCTAGTGTTGGGTTAAATAGATATGGGTTATGGACTTATATTAAAAAGAAAGGAAGGAAAGACCATGGGCTTGAGCCCATGACCCATAGTATATAAATCATATTTATGCATTAATCCATTCATTTTCACTAACTCCATACACCATCACAAACACAAACTTAGCTCTCTCTCATCCTACTCTCTCTCTCTCTAGCCGAAATCACTAAGAGAAACGAGCATCAACCCGAGGTAAGGATAGTATGATATTGTATAGATCCAAACCCGCTAGATTTAGTCGCGAACGACGAGCAGACACCCTTAAACTGTTAAAGTCACGAGATCTGGGTAGAATCAGGTATAAACCGATCAAAAGATGAGCTTAGGGGTCATCCTAGCTCAGATCTAGATCAAACGGGACGAAAAACGGTGGAAAAATAACTGAGATCTCGCTTTTCCGGCGAGATCCCGGTTTTCCAGCGATGACGGCGCCGGAAAGGGGTGCCAGAAAAGCGTGTACGAGGTTGAAAAGAATGTCAGAACCCTAACCCTAATTAGTTATGGAAAACTAACGAATTAAAAGTAGTTCGTTAACGGAAAGATAACAAATAAGCCTTAATTCGTTTTGCCAGTTCGTTAAGGAAAGATAACAAATTAGGCTAACGAACTAGGATAACGAATCAGATCATGTAAGATAACGAATCAGATGATATCAAGACGACGAACTAGGGTAACGAACCAGCCCATGTTGAGATAACAAACCAGAATAACGAGTTAGCTAACGAACTAGATCATGAAATATAACGAATTAGTTAATGAATCAGCCTTAATTCTTTATGGCAAATGAGTTAGCGAATAAAATAATAATTTAAAATCCTAATGAAAAATGTGTTAAGACGGTAAATGAAAATAAAATATTTCCAAGCTGACCTGGCAGCTTAACCCCAGCCAGTGGCGCTGCCCCCGGACCCCCGTTCGTTGAGGGGTAATAATTAAACTAGAAACACAATATGGGGAGTGATAGTTAAATTGATACATGTAATTGTTATACAGTTAGTCGTGCACAACTCAAGAAAGGAATAACCATAGACGGTGAATGTAACCGCATTCAGGTGAGTTTCTAGCCCCATTTCCTTGTTATGTTTTCGGGGCTGTGTGCATACTCGATGTGATAGTTAATACACTTACCTCAAATGATAAGTGTATGTCATGTATGATTTATGTGATAGTTATTATGTTATGAATGTGAAGGAAACCTTGTCGGTACGTGAACGATCTTCGGATATTGCACGTATTGATAAGGGTGGTATGTATATTAAAAATGAATGTGTATGATAGATATATGTACAACATATGAGTATGTATGAATGATTGAAGAAAAGTATATGTATATTTCGGGTAAGCAAAGGCAGTATGTACGAAGATGAAGAAATAAGGGATCAGACCCTAATAATATCTGAGATAGAGAAAAAATGGATCAGACCCTAATAATATCTGAGATAGAGAAGAAAGAGGGATCATACCCTAATAATATATGAGATAGACAAGAAAGGGATCAGACCCTAGTAATATCTGAGATAGACAAGAAAGAGATCAGACCCTAACAATATATGAGATAGACAAGGAAATAGGCATTAGACCCTAATAATATATGAGGCAGAAAAGGACAGTAACTATATAGTATGAAAGTAATACAGTATGAACGTATGTATGAGATTATGTAATGAAAGTAAATTAGTAAAGTAATTATTATGTATCTTCGGATGTATGAATGAAGGTAAGTGTACGTACTGTATGATGTATGATTAACTAGAACTCACTCAGCGTAGCTGACTTTTAGAATGCACGCAGGTGAGTAGGATGAGACAACTGGCTTGAGTGGGGACACATGGCAGAAGAATAAGAGTCTGGCATCTGAAGACTTGTTAGGTTTTATAAACAATGTTTTGATTTTGAAAGACAAGATGAATTTTTTAAGACCTGTTATGAATTATTATGTAATGTTTATGAAAGTTTTTATCTTTCGCGAAGGTTTTAATTGACTATGACATAATTGGAACTGTGTTTATGAGTAACTCCAATGTCCAATGTAGGGCACCGGTAACGGGGCCTTACATATGAGCTTCTCAACAACCGAATACCTAATTTGAAGTTCCTTGAACCTTTCGGGTGTCCTTGCACAATGTTGTAACGTGATGCGGGAAAATTCAATGAGTAGGCAATTAAAAGTTATTTTCGAGGCTATGCATCGCCTAAGAAATGTGTCTTTAATTTCTATTCGGGTTGTGTAGAAGAGTGGTACCATGCTGATTGTCAAAGCTATACTAAACCTCCTGCTAGTAAGGGTCCTGATTGGATGTTTCATTATGATAGTTTATTTAATTCGTTTACTTCATTAGTTGAAGAACCAAATGAAGACTTGACGCACGCTTATCTGGAAGATCAAATGTTTTTCACGCGAAGATTTTCTACTTATGATGATACTGCTGACCTTGATCATCCTGAAAAATCTGATGTTGTTTATGTTTCTTCAGATGATGGTCCTTTTGTAGATTTTCTTCTGCTCCATTCGTTGAGAATACTGATGTTACTGAGGTAACTACTGCTGAAGATAATCTAACTAATTTAAATAATCATGTTGTTGTGCCTGAAAATCCGACACTTCGGATTCACACGTATCATCCTACGGACAACATCATTGGTGATCCTGATGTTGGTGTTCATACACGACATCAGATTGCTAGTGTAAATGATGATAACATTTTATGTGCGTATGCTATATGCATTCATCAGGAGTCACGGGCATCGCTTGATACACTTGCTTTTTTTTTTTTTTTTATCTCAAATGTAGCCAACGAGTGTTCGCATGGCACTTGAAGAGTCTTCGTGGGTTGAGGCAATGCAATAAGAATTGCAACATCTTATTCAATTGGGTGTATGGGATCTCATTGATAAACTTGATCGGGTTAAGAAACCTATCCCAGCTATATGTTCTTTAAATGTAAGAAGGATGACTGTGGGGTCATAATGAGAAATAAACGTGTTTGGTCGTGCAAGGGTTTTATCAGCAAGAAGTTACATATTACACCGAAGTGTTTGCTCCTATTGCAAGACCGGAAGCTATACGAATATTTTTGGAAGATACCGTTGATCATACCCTTTATCGAAATATAATAGGTTCTTTATTGTATCTAACTGCATCGTCTCATGATATTATATATGTTGTTTTTCTTATGTGCCAGGTATCATTCGAGTCCCTGAATGACTCATCTAGCGGAGGTGAAGCGTCTCTTTCAATATCTGAGGGGTAATCCTGACATCGGGTTATGGTATCCCAAGGATGATAGTTTTGATCTTACTGCTTTTTCTGATTTGGACTATAGTCGATGCAAGATCAACTTCAAGTCTACAACGAGGGTTGTCATTTTCTAGGAAGCCAGCTTATTTCCTGGCAGTGTAAGAGGCATACAACGGTCTCCACTTCAACCGCAGAAGCCACATACGTGGCATCCTTGAGTTGATGATGTTCACCGGTTTTATGGATCCAACAACACTTGCAGGATTACGGTTTGAAGTTTCTTACTACTACTATTTAAATTGATAACTATGCTGCTATTTGTATCACGAAGAACCTCGTGCACCACTCTAAAACAAAAACATGTTGATATTCGTTAACATTTTATTCGTGACTATTTTGAAAAGAAATTATATGACATAGAGAAGGTGCACACGGATTATCAGAAGGTAGACCTTTATGCCAAAGCATTTGACAAAACATGATTTAAATTTTTGTTTGGTTTAAAAGGTTTAAAATCTCTTGTTGATATCCCTAAGCTCGGGTAATCAAATTTTTTTTCCTTTGTTTGTATCTTTTTTGTTTTGTTTTTTTATCTTTAATGTTTTGGTTTTGGTTGGGGGGGGGGGGGGGGGAGAAAAGGAGAAAATACAAAAATATTGTGTTTTTAGTTTGTACAGATATAATCTAAAAACATTCAAATATTTCAAAAATTCAAAAACATTAGAAAAATTGTGCTCCTCAAAAATGAGTCTTGAAGCAAAAAGAGAATATGATATTAAATTGGTCATTTTATTCTGAAATGTCAGTATAAAAAGGCTTAAAAGACTGAGTGCTTAACTATATTGGTGCATTGGTAGGTTTAAACAAACAATTAGGGTAAAGTATGTGATATAAACATAAAATTTCCATACTGAAAGAGGTGTTAGTCTCTTCCAAAAGTCTTGGTAATTAAGGCAGAAAAGTAATAGTTTGTCATACTCAAGCCGTATGTCTGTTTGATCACCAAAAACAAAGTTTTAAAATAAAAGCATCTATTTTATGGTAAAAACTTCAATGGTGTATGGTCTTATGGCCTCAAATCCTTTATTGATGGGATGCATCAGGTTTCTGGACACTGTGAGTCTTTATTCGGCATATTACCTGGGTATTCATAATCTGAATACTTAAATGCTTTAAGAGCGAACCCTAAGTCAATAAACTTGACCACTGTTGTACTTCGTACAAACTCATTACTGACTTGATCAAACACGATGTTAGTCATATATTGTTCCTCCCTTGCGTGCGTCTTAATACGAATAAAAAACGTACCACAGGGGATACAATGTCTGTAAGCCAAACAGATTAACTCGTGCATACTCATTCATTGTAAAGGAAGCTTGGTGTATTGCTTGATAAAGGGGGTATACCTTGAAATGGGGATTATGAACTAAGACTTCTTAAACAATATAAATAATATATTTTGATATTCAGACATAATGGTTTAAGTCAAGTTGGGGTGACATGGTAAAAATCAAACTAAGCCCGAATTGAGATTAGAGGTTGATGGTTTATGATATCTCGTGCTTTAATTGAATCTTAATCATATCACAAAAAATACTTGAAAGTTTGTTATAAGATTTAAGCCGACAAACAACGTCAATGACCGACTTAACGCCAATCATAATAATGCCAAAGAATAAATTTGTTATGGAGGATTTCTTGATCAATATGATTATCTGCTCGACTCACAAAAATATGTACTGCTTTCAAAGATTAGTTTTCATATCTGTCTTAGTCTTAATTGGTTTTAATTCGAAAATATTCAAAAAATCAAAAATATTTTATTTCTGCTTTATTTTCGATTTCCGAGCTAAGGGGTGATTTTGAAAAGAAAAATACAAAAAGAAGTTCCTCACGTTTTTAAGTTATGTGTTGTCTTGTAAACCACGTTAAGGTACTTGTTTTTACCTTTTGGGTAAAACTTTTTAAGGTAAACGGTTATCAAAACTTGTGTTTTAATATTTATTTATTGGTTGGAATGTTAAAATGTTAATTCATTTTTACATTTTTATTTAATACCCTCCATTCATTACTATATTGTAACGAATGAAACCTATTCGTTAACTTAATTGATAACGAATGAAGGTCATTCACTATGCAATTTATAACGAATGTCACCATTCATTATAAACTCATTCGCTTCCGCTGGTCTAATAACGAATAACATCATTCACTATGTTTGAGATATCAAATGAATAACGAATAGAATGCTATTTGTTATTATAGTAAATTAAAGACTAATTCATTATTTTTCTGTAACGAATGGATACACGAATGGATGACATTCATATATAAACCCGAATGAAGACGAATGGTCTTCATTTGCCTTCCTCGTTATTCGCAAATACAGAAAGAACCTTTGACCAAAATTTCCATAAAATTGAATTCGCTTAAAACACTATTTTGTTGATCGGTTCGTGTTCCAAAGGTATAGACGATCATAACGATATCTGTCGGTCCCGATTATCTCACCTAAGCACACACTAATCAGTCTCGTAACCAACACAGACGTAGACAAGAAGGTTATGAAATTCTACTTTTGTGAAAAAACCAAAGAGTACTAAAGGCGGAATCAATAGTACTCAAAATATTGCTTAACGAATAGAAATGTAACACTCACACAAAGTAACTCAAAAGATTTCCATTATGAAGGATACAATGAAAATCAGTTGGCGTTTCTAGGTGGAATGTATGTATTTGTGGCAGCTTTTCCGTACAAAGATATTCTTTTCAGGAAAGAGACAGTCGTCAAATCACAATATTCGCTCTGTGTCCGTTGTCATAGACATACCCTAAAGTTTCCTCAAATAGGCCTGCCTTGACACCTTCTAGAAACCCTAATGATTAATTCTTAACATATTTAAACATATTACAAATTATTCTAAGTGTAAACAAGTCTTCGAGTAAGCTTGTAAGCCTTTGTCCTTGTCGAGCAAACCTGGGTAACAATTAGGTGTGCTTGGAACAGTTCTTCAAGTAAGCTTTACTAAGAATATTTTCCTAAGAAAATATTCTTCAAGCAGACTTCAATCTTCATGATAGTATCAAACTTTGCTCGTTATATATCCTACGAGAAAACTTATTCTTCTTGTGTCCCTTTAACCTTTTGTTACTTAACTTATTTGAACAAGTTCAAGTGTGTTGCTGACACTGTAGCTTGCTCGAGGTTGAACCTTGCTCGTTATAAGTCCTTAGAGTAATATCTTCATTAACTTCCTTCAAGTTTGCTTGGACCATTGTTTATTAACAAACCTTGATCGATCCACCATATTTCTTGGTTTTAGCTTGGTTAAGTCAAGGGTTTGCTCTGAAACCAATCTTTCTTTACTTGAAGAACAACCGTGCTTGATGAAGTGTAGTTTGCTCGAACTAAAACTTAGAAGACTTCAAGAAGATAACCTTGCTCTTAAAGCAAAATACCTTGCTTGACTAAGTTTAAGCTTGCTCGAATGTCTATGTTTGCTCGGTTTCCACACTTAGCCATTTTCTAAGCAGGTTGAGAGGATTCCAATATTTCTTTACCATATTCTTATCCAACAATCTCCCCCCTATAATGGAACAAAATCAGATGCACCAAAACACCTGTTGGTTACATACACTTTTCAAAAATACACATCAAATTTTCCAAAAGCAAAATTACATTACATGGCAAAATTTTGTTTCATGGATATTACATATCATATTTCATAGAAAAATAAAAGGTCTTAATCTCCTTGAGCTTCCAGCTTCTTTTCTTCTGTTAAATTTTACAGCAGCAGCCTTTTCTTTAAATAAAAAGATCTCCTTGTGATGTGGATTTTGAGAAGGCAGATTCCACATGATTATATTCTCAAGATCATCCACATGGAGAAACTCTAAGTCATTGTCATGCATAATAATGCCCAAGGCCAGTCCATCAGAGTTTCTTAAGATAAATAATCAGTCTTTTGGCTCAAAGACTATCTTAGAAATCCTACCATTTTTTTGGGCCTCATAGTTGGGCCTTGTCATTTGCTGCCTCATACTGATACACTCCCTCATGTTAGCCAGAGGGTTTGAGTATTTCTTGATTTCTTGTAAGATGATTCAATCATCATGTTATCATTCATCTCCCTCTGCCTTTTAGTTCTTTCAAACTGTGAGAGTTCTAGCTTCCTCTTTTTGTTTAGTAAAGGAAATCCCTTCCTAGATTGTTCTTTCAAGTATCTAGAAAGTTCATTCCTTTGTTGTCCAGCAAATCTCTGATATAAGTTCATTCTTGCCATTTCTTTTAGTTGTTCCCTCTTGAACTCCTGAAAATCATCCTTGAAAATAATATTCCTCAAAGCACCATTGGACATGATTACTTTCAAAGTTTTTGTCCTTGAGTTAAAAAAGCAACTTCTTTGGTAAGTGCACATCAGTTGGTGGCATTTGTTGTCTTTGAAGTGTTGATCTTATATTTGGTATTGGGACACTTACAGTGGAGACCCTTGGTGTATATTTTCTTTTAAATTTAGGTCTTCTCACATGCCCAGTTTGTTCAAATAGATACCCAATCTGTACCTTTGTCATCATAATCAACTTCAAATAGTCTCCCCCTTCTTTGTCTAGAGTAGTAATCATCTCCATTGTTTCTTTATCAAACTATTCAGTTGGGGTAGATGTTTGGGTTTGAATTGGTTCCCCCCTTGGTCCAGACTGGATGGATAATAACCTTCTTTGTTCTTCCTCCAACCTCTCCCAGTGTTCTTTCTTAGTGTAAAAGAGTTCTTTCAATTGAGCCTTACCAAGATTGTCAAAGATGTTTTCTGTCATATCCTTGCTCATCATCAAGCCTTTCAGGGTTTTGATTCTGTTCTCATCTTCCCATGGCAGTTGGTTCACCTTTTCAACGGGTTCTTCTTTAACAAATACCAGAGGTGGAGCCTGAGTTGGTTTTGATTTACCGTTCATCTCTTCATTGTATTTTCCTAGCTTAGACTCATACGGGTTCAACTTTTCTTTAAAGCTCATCTGTTGAACCTTATCTCCTAGACCCTTTGTAGTCATCAATCTTTCCAATACAATTTCTTTCTCATATACCCACTTCTTCTTCTCTTTCTTTGCCAAACTCACCGGGCTTGATTTTCTTTTAACATCACCAGTGTCGGATTTGATTTTCTCAGAGATTTTCTTAAACTTTTCCTCAACATCCTTCTTGCTCATATTATCGACCTGTTCAACACTTACACTATGATCAATCAGGAATTTGCATTTACCTCCATACTTTTTATACAATTGATCAATCTTTTCTTTATCATCAGTAGCTTTCTTTCACAATCTTTCCTTCTCTTCCTTTTCTATTCTCTTCTTTGTTGATTTGTACACACTCTTAAGATCATCATAGCTCATGTAGCTTAATTGTTTATCTGAGAAATTGTGAAGCCTCAGATAAGCTAGATATCTTTTAGTATTTTTGTTCTTCTTTTCCCTTATCTTTTTCAGCTCTTTTATCTTTTCTTCAAGGAGAGAATCCAACTCCTCATTAGTTATTAAAGCCAATTTTTCAAATTCATAACCATGTTCGTAAGGCTGATGATTCTAGGATCTTCCCTTCTAGATTCATCAAGTCTTGATTGAATATTCTCTCTGTGAATCTCAGTCATATCCACATGAGGAGAGTCAGCCACTTCATCTTTAATGTCAGATAAATCAATCAAGGCATCAATTTTTGGTTCATTTTCAATACATCAGGCTTTACTGCTTGAAGGGGTACAACCTGAATAGGCTTTTTCTGCCTTTTAGGCATGGCCTCTTCTGGAATATTATTGACTTCAAACCTTTTCCTTCTTCTAGCATATCTCAACAGGTCAGCCGACCAGCTTTTCTCATCCTTCTTCATCTCTAAAAACAAGCTTTGATGCATCATTTCACTGACCTTTTTTACTCTCTCTTCTTGAATTTTCTAACCATAAATATCTATCATCATCTGCTTATCAGGATTTTCAACTTCAGGCTCATCAGTGGCAGTAGGAATAGTCAATTCAGGCTAAGGGAATTTTGATTTTGTTTTACGGGATTTGGGTTGATGGAATTTATATATAACAATGGCAAGAGAGTTGTCAGCATCCTCAGCCTGCTGCAACCTCAGTAACCCTTCAATTACATCTTGCTCAAGTTTCCCCTTCACTTCTTCAAGTTTCTTTTTCAACTCAAATTCCTCAATTAACACCCTATGTTCCTCAAACTCTTTATCAGAAAAAAATATGTTAAGCATTTCGCTCTATATCCACTCACCCACAATCTGATCATGTCTTTTAATGGCCTCCTCAGCTGCTTCATCAACAAACATGACATCATCACTAGACTGAACCTTTTTAAGTTTTAAAGGTTGCAACTAGGCTTCATGTTCGGCCACTGCCTTCCCCTTTAACCTCCTCCTTTCTTCATCAATTGGTTTCATTGGGAAGTCTTCAGGGAAATTGTCTATTTCATCAAACAATGCATTAATTTCAGCATCCACCACTTTCTCTTTTTCACCTCCTTCTCTTTTTGCACCACAATCAAGGATTCAACATTTTCAAATTCTCCATAAAGAATATCAAGATCAGCCTCATCATTTACATCCTCGTCAACTATCATATTTTCAACAATCTCATCATTATTTATCTCTCCCATAGCATCCACATTCTTATCACCTTCATTATTATTATTATTATTATTATTATTATTATTATTATTATCCTCCATCTCATCCTCATTCTTCACAGTTTTATCAACCACCATGTCATCATTATCATTTAAATTGTATTCCTGAAAAACCATCTCAGACACATCAGCTTCATAACCACCACCATCATCTCTCTCTTCTTCTTCATCTTCCTCCTTCTCCGTATCACTTCCATACATCTCTCCCAAGGATTTTAAAATATCAACATTTTCATCAGCATTGGTAACATGTGAATTATCCCCTGTTTTGGTGCAGCTGAGGTCTTCTCAACCTCTCTGACCAGTGTTTGAATCCTAAGAAGAGCCTGTTCCAACTGGGTTTGTAAATCAACAATGACATTCTTCATTTTTCGATTCGATTCATATTCGCCCTTGTATTTGTTTTTATTATGAAAACCGACTCGTTTTGTATCTGGAACCTTTCAATAATATAAAAATGATGAATTTTATGTTACATATTTGTTTTATGGTTGTCAGATCTCAAAACATCTTTTACAACCCTTAAAATTCCCCTAAAACGCTCAAAACAAACTTCAGGGACTAAAACTGTCAATGTTAAAAATCAGATTTTTCCTCCACGACACTTAGCGCCGCGCTAAGGAGCTCTGCAGCAGCCAGTTACATTTTTGTTGTTATTTATCACATGTTTGACCCTCTCTAAACCAATCAAAATGCTTGGAAATCCCTAAAGCAACCTTATGGATAACCCTTACACCTTATCCTTCATAAATCAAGACCACACCACTCATTTGAACCTACTCATACACACCAAACACTCTCAATCTAAGCTCGAAACTCAATCTTTAAAGTTCTTCGTTGTTTGACTTCTAAGAGTCAGACAAGAACATTTTTTTTAATTCTAACTAACTTCTTAGTAATTAAAGCTTGTTGTTGCAACATATATATATAATATATACCCCTTCTTTTCCTTCGGCTTTCACTACTCCGATCTCGGTCGGTGAAGTGTCGGGCTTATAAGGCAAGGCTACATGAAGGATTATTGCAATCCTTGATTATACTATATTCTGTCTTAATGCTTATTAATCTTGTAGTTACTATTTATTTCAGTTTCTAATCATATTTAATGAGTTCCATGGTATTGGGTATGTGGTGATTATCCTCGGTCTTATCCCGAGTCGAGCACCAACCAAAACCAAACTCTCGCTTAAAAGCTTTGTTTGCTTAAATAGTTGAATAAACATATTGTATGTAATATTTGAATATTATACTTTCTAAAATCATTTTTTATTATAAGTTCCATGGTATTGGGTATGTGGTGATTATCGTAGTCTTATCCTGAGTCGAGCACCGAACCGAAACCGAACTCTCGTTTCAAAGATTTGTTTGTTTAAATAGTTGAATAAGCATGTTGTATTTAAGATTTGAATACTTTCCCAAAATCATTTTTAATAAGTTCCATGGTATTGGGTTTGTGGTGACTATCCTCGGTCTTATCCCGAGTCGAGAACCAAACCAAAACCAAACTTTCATCTAAATGCTTTATATATAAAATGATTTAATAATATGCTACATATAAGATTGTGTATTATAATTTCCAAGTTATTTAATAATTTCCATGGTATTGGGCATGTGGTAACTATCCTCGGTCTTATTCTGAGTCAAGGACCGAACCAAACCGAACTAAACCGAGTTCACTCGCTTAAGACACACTAGTTGTGTTTTGGGCCACCAAAACTCGTAGTTTTCTTTAAAAATATATTATAAACCAATTTTAGTTATTTTTTCAACATACTCGGCATGTCGGCTCCAACTTGATCTTATAACAAGTTTGGATCGATAAAACCGATCAATCGCTTAACGGATGTTAAGGTTCTTCTAAATAGAACTACAAACTTGGTTAAGTTTACTTTTGATTTTATTAAGTTATCTCATAACATTTATCACTTTGGAATGTCGGCTTCGGACTTGACTTATTAATCAAGAACCGAACTGACTAATCCGAACGCTCATTAAGTCCCTTTGGTATCTATATAACAAAAGGTTTTGCAATATTGCATTTATACCCACATAATTACTTAACATAGGTTAAGTAAAACTAATGAATAGAATACCGAAACTCGATTTTGAGGAAACTTACTTTTCAAAAACCGTTACTTTAATTTCTCAAGTATTTACATTTTAAACCTCAAACTTTAATTAATTATTTAACTTGTCATTTTATTTTACTTTAAAGTCTTTCAAGACCATATTCCAACCCGAGACCCTTTTAACCTAGACCTCGCTCGTTGAACTTATTATCTCGGTTTATCACAAACAAACCCTCCAAGTTATTTATTTCATGTGAGTACTTTTTCATCCCCTGTTTTCCATCTTATATTTTAGGGGGTGGCATTGCATACTTATTCAAATTCAAATGATTTGTACTTTGTGTCTCAAATCACAAACTCTTTAGTATATGTTACTTAAATAAATGCTCGATTTGGAATTGTATGCTTTACATGATTACATTAAATATATGTTTATTAAGTAAGATTATACGCTCCCCTAACTATTTTAGCTTAATTGCTAGTAGCATAGGGCAACTATTATCCGAGTATATTTGGCTGTTACCATATAGAAAGGTGTGTCAAACTATTTACTATTTGCATATCTAAATTGTTGCTATTATTTATTGTTCCATATAAGAGTTGTTGATTTCATCTATTATATACTTATTGTTCAAAACAATAAAAATAGCTCACCAATATTCATGATGACAAAGTTTATTTTATGTAATGTTACAGGTTATTAATTTCTTAAATGAAGAATCGAGGAACGTAGCTTGTTTTGAGACCATTAAGTTATTAGTCGAATGTACAATATATATTTATTTAGTTGTACTTAAATTGTTTGTACGAACAAGATGTGTTGTTTATTGATTTATGAAATTAATGAGTTGATTAAATATTGTTACTTAATAGTGTCATTGTGCTATTGAATAATCCTCCGTGCCCCGACGTATTCCGTTTCCTTTTGGTCGGGGTGTGATAGATTGGTATCAGAGCCATGACTATAGGATAGGTAGTTAGAGGTAACGACCTAGATGCTATAGGGTCCTTATACGTGTTGCCTATATGCGTTTACCCTACTCGATTGTTCATTACACTTATTTATTTATATACTTATTTATTTCATCAAATCGTAAATATACACACCTACACACACTCTTATAATAATCTAAGGTATCCTTACCTTACCACAAAAACATTAGTTTTTATTGTGTTTTATGGATCACGAGCTAAACTTGGATCCCGTTGTTTCTAATCTCCTTAAAGATTGTCTCGTATGAGACAAGACCACTTTAAGTTGCCGAATGCAAGCGTTCCGGTTGCCTCCTTATAAATTGATGTTAAGACCTCAAAGCCATGGTGATACGTGGACCTGTGTTTTTAACATTTCGTTGTATCTCAAATTTTATTGGTTGTTATTATCGTGATTTGAGTCGCAAACATGAAAGACGCGGTGATACGTGCTTATGTTCGACTTCACATTTTATCTCATTTTTATTTAAGATTTATCGTCGGGACGCCAAGTCATGGTGATTCATGCACGACTTTTCCGCCTGTTAAATCTTAAGACATTATTTACATGTTTCAAGGATTTAAATAAATTTTCCTTCTATTTAATCATATTAATCCTCAATCACAAAATCTCATTTAAATAATTTTATTTTTCCGTTATGATTAATTCTCATATGTATTGATTTCACATAGTAAATTTATTTATTTTTTATTTTGGTTTCACACCACTATTTTCATTACAAGATTTCGTCAATTGTGATTTTTCTTTAGTTTAAGTTAATATATTTCGAATTACTCCTAATGACTTTCAATATGCCATATTTGTTCATTAAGACTTTTTATAAACAAAATTTTTACCCTATGAATTTCATCGTGTTAAAGGTTTTATAATAAGTTTTACCTTGATTTTTCAAGTAAATTCTCATTATATAAATTTTAAATGGTCTTTAAAGTCCTCATATAATATTTCATAAAAATTTTATTTTTAAAAAAATCACGTGTATTTTGAACTATCATTTCACAATATTGATTATTTAAATTTCTCACGACCATTTTAATTACACTATATTATATAATACACATGGTAGAATTTTCTTTACCCATATTTATTCTCATAACAACTTTCATTATGAAATATATGGTTCATTGTAACTTTTCACAAATAAAAATTTCATTATATGATTCAACTTCTTTTAAATTTCTTATGATACTTTTGCCATGATTTTTCAAGAAATACACAAATTTATAGCTTGTAATTGTCTTGAAATCCTCATGCAAACCTCATCGAAGTTCTATTTTTAAAGACAAAAATCATTTATTTCGATTTCTCGATTCACAATGCCGGTCATTTTGTAAGGCCCCGTTCCCGGTGCCTCACTTTAACGTTGGATTTACTCATAAACATAGTTCTATAACCAGAGTTAATTAAAACTTTTCGCGGAAACGTTATCTTCAATCATTCGTTACAAAACATTTAATCTTTTCTTTAAAACCATAACATAAAACATCATTTCTTCCCTCTTCAGATGCCAGCCGTTCAATCCATGCCACGTGCCGTACTCATGCTAGCTCTTTAGTCTGATCACCTGCGTGCATACTAAAAGTCAGCTACGCTGAGTGAGTTCTAGTTAATCAAGCAACTTACCATACAACCACTACATGCATTATATATGTCCGAAGACACGTAGTCGTCTATCTAATCTGCTCACTTGATTACGGAAGCACATTGAGGCTTGCCCTCCCACGTACTTACGTATTGCCACCTATTTAACGAAGACACATTGAGGCTTACCATCCCATGTACTATCCTCATGCCACTTAATAACGGAGGCACCTATAGGCTTGCCCTACCATGCACTCATGCTATGCCACTTTAATAACGAAGGCACGTATAGGCTCACCCTACCACGTACTATCGTCATGCCACTAACACCCTTACTAAACCCCTCTCCACTTCTATCACACTCTACATCTACTTATCAATAACACACTCACTATCGGTTCATCATTACATAAAAAGCAAGTTGCATCATAATATATACACACTTATAACCACTTAGCAATCACACTCCTTGGCGATACGTGCAATATCCGAAGATCGTTCACGCACCGACAAACATTACTTTCCCGTTCTATACGTGCAATATCTGAAGATTATCTATTTATAACATTTAATTATATATATCATATCAAACATTATAGCATACACTTACCACTTAAGGTAAGTGTATTCCCACTTCACATCGAGTATGCACACAGCCCCGAAAACATAACAAGGAAGTGGGGCTAGAAACTCACCAGAACTCGGTTACGTCAGCCGTTAATGGTTACCCCATTTCTTCAGCTGTGCGCGACTAACTGTTTAATAAACACAATATTAAATACTACTCTAGCCATGCTCATTGCTCACTTAATTAGTCTTAAGTGTCTAAGGCGGTTTTACCTCATTAAATCATTACCGGTTAGTTAATTGTTACTCGCTAACCTTTAAAGTTTTCTTTCATAATGAATAAGGTCTAGGGGCTTCTAAGTAGTTAAATCATTCTATCTTAAGTCTAGGGACCACTTCTGTCATTTATTCAAAGTCTAATTCGTTAACCCGAACACAATCCTGATTCGTTATCTGAACATAGCGAATTGGTGGATAACGAATCACCTGATTCGTTATCTTAACGTAACGAATTGGTGAGTAGCGAATCTCCCGATTCGTTGTCTTAACCTAACGAATTGGCTTTCCATAACGAACTGAATTTAACGAATGATCATCACGAACTGCTTAACGAATTAAAGCTAGTTCGTTACTCTTCCTTAGCTGTAACACCCCGAAACCGCAGCGGAAACGTAAACGGGATGCAACAGACACCTCTGAAATCAACCACATTGCTTATAAAGAAAACTGATTACATTACTAAACTTCAAATTACATTATCTCGTATTTCATTACCGTCTAGGTGATACACACATCATACAATACGATACATAATTCTGTTTATTATAATGTATCCTAACATCCCACACGCAAATGTTACACACATCAAGCACTTAGCACGTATGCAATCACTTCATCTTAATTGTACCTGAAAAGCATGTGAGAAAACGGGTCAACTACGAATAGTTGGTGAGTTTCACAATGTGAGTAAACCTTGATAAATCAATATCATAATATAATATTATCTAGGGACACTGTTAACCCAGTACTGTACCCTTTCCGGGGGCAATGTTAACCCAGAAACACCTCTTTGGACATCTGGGGACACTGTTAACCCAATACTGTACCCATTACGGGGGCAATGTTAACCCAGAAACACTTCTAGAGACATCTTGGGACACTGTTAACCCAGTACTATACCCATTCCGTACGATTCCCGTACAATCAAATATTTATAAATACACGCAAATCCATGCGTTCAGTATGTACTTAAACATTTCAATAGTAACATGCTTCCGCCCCGGGAAAATATTTGAAAACAATTCAGAAAAAGGGGCTCGTGAAACTCACCTTAGCACATGCAAGCAGGTAACAACAATCATTATCACTTAACACGTCCAATCTGTAATATGATCCCTACGATCGTTACTATACACTCATTATTAATATAACTTTAACCGTATCAACCGGTACATCTGGGGACACTGTTAACCCAGTACTGTACCCATTCCGGGGGCAATGTTAACCCAGAAACACTTCTCCGGACTCAGATTGTGATATCGTTTAGAGTGCCATGGTCATAATTACTATTAGTTGTTTTTCTCGTTTTGCGTGCCTAGCACGGTTATCCGTTTTTACGTTTCAAAAATGAGTTTGGTCACACACGACCCGAAAGTAGTGGTTGACTGATAATTTAATTAAAGTTGTGAAATTTGAGCTCGGTTTAGACGCCCCGATTGGCCGCGGGACCCGTTTCCGTCTTTGGCGTACCGGAAACTGTTAAATCGGTTAAAAATACCCAAATCATCCGAATTACTTTCGGATGATTCATTTTTTACTTGTTTAATTCTATTATATGAAAATAGTTCATTTTTAGGGTTTTTATACACCAGTCAGTTCGTTTAGACGAACTTTACCGGTTTACGCGTTTTAGACTTTAAAAGTTTGTTTTTATCTTCTTTTTAGCACAAATATTTATCCGTTTAGTCTCGGATCTTGAAATTTTGCACAAATCACTTTTTGACAGTGGGGAATTTTATAAAAATATTTCCAGAATTAATTTTTATATTTAAAATTTATTTATCTATTTTTAAACACCATTTAAACACTAAATATGTCGTAAATACCAAACGATCTTAGAAAAATCCCAAATTTCTTCTGGATGTCCCCTGCCATCCACATAGTCCTCTGTAATTTTTCCAGAACCAAAATCTTCCTTTACATGCCATTTACACTAAAACCAAGCTAGAAAACCCTAGAACTCGTTTAACCGAAAAGCCTACTTAGACTTCTCCAACTGACCTCAAATTTTGTGTGTGACTTATTCATGTTATAAAAAGCTTATCTGCAATTTTACAGAATTTTGCATGATATTTAACTATTTTTCACCATTTTTGGCCAAAACCGAGCATTAAATTCACCAAATATTCATCCTTTATCCAAAAATTACCAAAAATTCACAGAACTCTTATTTTCATGTGTAGAACATCCCTGTAAAATTTTCATGTGTAGAACATCCCAATATAATTCATCGTATTAAATATGCGATTAATCGATCGATAGTTATTGAAACCCGAACGAATCAAGGGTTCAATTATAGACGAGATATATGATATTTAGTGATGTTTACGAAGTATTAAAGCTTCGGGATAAGTGAATTAAAGCACAGAAAAAGAATTTCGATTTAATGGTACGTCGGTACATTAAACGAAACCTTTAATACCAAACCGAGCAAGAGATGATCGATCAAGCCGAAAAAGATGCGCGATAATTAATGATATGATGTTTTAAGTTAATAAATGTCATGGTTTAAGTTTTTTAAAGTTTTTAAATCGGTTTTATATAAATTTCATTTTTAAGCCGAAAAAACGACCGTTTTAGCCTCGTTTTAAGCCGAATTAAACATTTAACCGAAAAACGAACTGAACTAGATTATCCAAAACATTATCCGGATTGCGGATATCCAAACATGTGGCTAAGAATGAAGAGGAGGGTCCCACCCCACCCCCACATAATTCCGATCGGATTAGGGAAGCATCCCCTATCCTTCCATTTCTTTTTTTTACAACAATCCATCCAAGTTCATCAATTCTCTCAAGTTCATGACCTAAAAACCGAGAGTTCTAGCAAGAAAAACAAGGGAATGATCGAGTTATTCACGTGTTCATCTTCGTTTCTTGAGTTTGTTTGCAAGAAAATGAGGTTTCAAAGATGAAAACCGATTCTTGCATGATCAAGTGATGTATACGGGTTATACAAGGGATCTTGGTCCAAGAAAGGAGTTAAACGAACCAAAAACGAATTTTTACGGTTTAAATCTTTGTTTTTGAATCATAACCGAAACTATAGTGTAAGAGGCTTGATCGTGAGTGTAACTTGCTTGGTATTGTGGTATGTTGGTTTTAGGTTCCGTGTTTAGTGGTAGATAAGGCGGAAAGACGAGTTTGTAGCTTGTAGTGGTGGAAAACGAAAGGTATATTCGGTTTATGTTCGGTTTTGGAGATTTGGACAGATTGTTGATGGTTTAGAGTTAGGTCATGAAATTTGACAGAGGTGTTAAACACATGAAAATAAGAGTTCTGTGAATTTTTGGTAAGTTTTGGACAAAGGATGAATATTTGGTGAATTTAATGCTCGGTTTTGGCTAAAAATGGTGAAAAATAGTTAAATATCATGAAAAATTCTGGAAAATTGCAGATAAGCTTTTTTTATCATTTATAAGTCACACACAAAATTTGAGGTCAGTTGGAGAAGTCTAAGTAGGCTTTTCGGTTAAACGAGTTCTAGGGTTTTCTAGCTCGGTTTTAGTGAAAATGGCATGTAAAAGAAGATTTTGGTTCTGGAAATATTACAGGGGACTATGTGGATGGCAGGGGACATCCAGGAAAAATTTGGGAATTTTCTAAGATCGTTTGGTATTTAAGACATATTTAGTGTTTAAATGGTGTTTAAAAATAGATAAATAAATTTTAAATATAGAAATTAATTCTGGAAGTATTTTTATAAAATTCCCCACTGTCAAAAAGTGATTTATGCAAAATTTCAAGATCCGAGATTAAACGGATAATTATTTGTGTAAAAACAAACTTTTAAAGCTTAAAATGCGTAAACCGGTAAAGTCGCTTAAACGAACTGACTGGTGTATAAAAACCCTAAAAATGAACTATTTTCATATAATTGAGTCAAACAAGTAAAAATAAATCATCCGAAAATAATTCGGATGATTTGAGTAATTTTAACCTATTTTAACAGTTTCCGGTACGTTAAAGACAGAAACGGGTCCCGCGGCCAATCGGGACGTCTAAACCGAGCTCTAAGTTCACATCTTTAACTAAATTATCAGTCAACAACTATTTTCGGGTCGTGTGTGACCAAACTCAATTTTGAAACGTAAAAACGGATAACCGTGCTAGGCACGCAAAACGGGAAAAACGACTAATAATAATCTTGACCATTGAACTCTAAACTAAATCACAATTTGAGTCCAGAGAAGTGTTCTGGGTTAACATTGCCCCCGGAACGGGTACAGTACTGGGTTAACAGTGTCCCCAAATGTACCGGTTAACACGGTTAAAGATTATATAAACAATAATTGTATAATAACGATCGTAGGGATCATATTACAGATTGGACGAGTTAATTGATAATGATTGTTGTTATCTGCTTGCATGTGCTAAGATGAGTTTCACGAGCCCCTTTTTCTGAATAGTTTTCAAATATTTTCCCGGGGCGGAAAGCATGTTACTAATAAAATGTTTAAGTACATACGGAACGCATGGATTTGCGTGTATTTATAAATATTTTATTATACGGGAATCGTACGAAATGGGTACAGTACTGGGTTAACAGTGTCCCCAGATGTCCCTAGAAGTGTTTCTGGGTTAACATTGTCCCCGGAATGAGTACTGTACTGGGTTAACAGTGTCCCCAGACAGAGGTTTCGCTTGTGGGCTCAGCATAATTACATCGTGTTTCTGGGTTAACATTGCCCCCGGAATGAGTACGGTACTGGGTTAACAGTGTCCCCAGATAATATTATATTTTGATATGGATTTATCATAATTTACTCAAATTGTGAAACTCACCAATTATTCGTAGTTGACCCGTTTTCTCACATGCTTTTCAGGTACAACAAAGATGAAGTGATTGCTTACGTGCTAAGTGCTTGATGTGTGTAAGATTTGCGTGCGGGATGTTAGGATACATTATAATAAACAGAAATATGTATCGTATTGTATGATGTGTGTATCACCTAGACGGTAATGAAATATGAGATAATGTAATTTGAAGTTTAGTAATGTATTCAGTTTTCTTTATAAACAATGTGGTTGATATCAGAGGTGTCTGTTGCATTCCGTTTACGTTTCCGCTGCGGTTACGGGGTGTTACAGAACTTGGTATCAGAACCGTTGGTTATAAAGAATTAGGATGTCTTTAAAAGATACCTAAAATATAACCAGTAGCTCAAGTATTATAGGATCTGAATATCAACTAAAAAGTTATAGTGACGAGGTCTGGATGAACTTGGATGGACAAGTGAGTTATTATGGTCCGGAACATAATAACAGACTTGTCCGCACGAGAGAATTCAGGGGAAGTCACGGGGAACATTAATAGGTAAAAATGGCAACATATGTGTAAAGTATATAATATTATTTATGCGTGCTAATGTGTATATATATATATGTGCATATCTTGTGGGTACAAGTATTGAGAAATAAGACCCGAATAAGGAACCGGGGGATGAAATAATAAAGGTACCGAGGATGCTGAAATTCCTAGAGCATCGGTTGATGATAAGCTTGACTTATCGGGCCATAGTTATGATAGTACCAAGTTAGATCTCTCGTTTGACATTAACCAGAAATATCTAGTAACCGTCACTCCCAACCAAAATTGATAAATCCCTTACCCTACCAACACCGGTACCGTATATCCTAATAACCCCCTATGTTCACCCGAACCGCCGACCCTCACGTACGGATGGACCTGTACCTGAACCTATTCTTATTCCATTAAGGAAAATAAATAAATAAATAAAATAAAATAATAATAATGAATTTGATAATAAATGAGCAGATAAAAATAATATATAGAAATATATATATGTATTTCTCACTCTCAAACATATGAGTCATACCACCTTCAGATCGAGAATCACCGATTTTAGCGAACCTAGAACGCCGAGGACATTGACTGAGCAAGTGATAGAGTTTCCCATGATAGTAATTAATAATATTTGAAGGCAACCCATGTTGCACGATTACCTTGAACCTTGCAGCTCCCTATGCTATCCTTACATCCGTTAGATGCCTATACCCATGTATACTCGAATAGAATGATTACCCATACACAAAGAGGTGTTGGAATCATTATAGCATAGTTGGTCGTTTGTTCGTAGGTGGTATACCGTGTATGCCGGGTATACAAACAGACACGGATATTATAACTCCGTGGTACGTAATCGTTTGGTGCTCACGGTGAGCATGTATCGGTTATGCTGACATGCAGAAGGATATTGAAATCAAACATATTAAACATTGATCTTTGTTGAGAAAGATCTATATGTCAATTGGTGACAAGGGTTATGAAACATATTTAAACGTTAACCGACGTCAGGTTAAGTCCGTATGTTATTATATCGTGGGACATTTATATATACTAGATACTGGTATGTGTAATTTGTATGATAATATTTGGTGTGTATGTGTACCTGCTGTTATGATTGAGCTGGTAACGAGTTATACGGTGAGATTAGTATTGATTACTGCGTACGGGATGAGTACGGCAGAATGGCATAAAAAGAGTAACTCCAATGATGGAGATTGATATGATTCAATGAATTGCTCAAAGATAGCAGATGATGATACCGAATGTCGTATCACAGATCACTGCTAGTGTTGATGCAAATGTGATCGCAGAATTATAGATCGAGCAATCACATGAATATGAATATTTCAATTCTTAGTGGTATTACTAAGAGTGATAATGTCCCACCGAATACTATTATGACTACAAGTATTAGTTATAAACTAAACATGAATAGTAGTTGTAATGAATTAGATCCGGTGTGAAGGATATGTTTGTTGGTTGTGTTAAGGAAATTATTAATAGTTTACTGATGGTAAAGGGAGAAATAGATTAGCGAGTGGATAGAACAAATCGAAATGGTTAAGGATATTGGTAAGAGTCTAGAACATTGTGTAGTAAAATGTGCTACAGATATGTTGATAGATTATGTCGTATCGTGATGGAACACGATGGTACAAAATTATAGTTAGAAAATTATTACTCTGAGGACCTGGTCGGAATTTAAAATTCTTGTGCTAGAGCACTTTTATTCGAGTAATTAAGTTCAGAGATTGGAAACTGAGCTATGGAAGATAGAAATGTTGTGTGCTGATCACTTAGAACACGCTAATAGTTTGAAGGAATTGTCATGTCTGGTAACATGGCTAATTACTTCTGAAACTAAGCGAAGTGAGCGCTATATTGGGGACTAACTCCATCGATAAGGAGTATAGTCAATCCTGTAAAATATACAACCTTTGGAAGGATTGTGTCACAAGCCAGCATTGATATATTTAACTCTATGGGAAGCGGACTGGAAGGACGTTAGGTGAGACGTCGAGTGTTAAAGAAGAGAAATGATAAAGGTATAGTGCAAGATAGGCTTTTGAATAAGTAGGTATGTCCTACAACCCAGAATTATACTAAGACTAGTTCTGGTGTGAAAACATGAACCGCATGAAGGGTCCTTCCCTAAATGTGGAAAATATGGTTATCGGCAGGAAGAAGAATGTCGAGTGATAGTAGGCCACAGGTGTGGTAAAGATGGACGTAATGCCCCAATTGTAGAACCAATTGAAGCCATGTGAACCGGCGACCCCAACCCATTCGTGTACAACCACTCCGAACCCAACAACTTCAATAACAATCCATCCAAAGAAACCAAATTATGCCAAACAGTTGTACTTGCTATGAATGTGGCAGTACAGAACGTTTCAAGAGAAATTGCCCAAAGTTGAACCAAGGTGTCGTTGGAAGACGAACCTCATGACAAGCATCAACCTCTGATCAAGCAAGGAGCCGTGCTTTTGTGAGTAATTCGAATAAAGCACGTCATGGTCCAAAGGTGGTATTAAGTACGTTGTAGTTTTAAATCAATAGACTTCAGTGATATTTTTACGGTCGTCGATAGAAGTTAGTTCCTGTTAACCTCCTATCATTTGGAAAGATACCGATTAGTGAAACTATAGAACCCTATACTGTAGAATCGCTAACGGTAAACCCATAATGGTTAACTAAATTGTTCGGAATTGTCCTATTATTCTGAACGATTAACCTTTCCTTATTGATCTACGACCAGTAAAGTTAAGAAGTTTTGATGTAATAGTTAACATGGATTCGCTAACTCAATATGAAGCTGAAATCAAATATGAAAAGAAGACGATTAGAAGCTCTCTTTCGGACGATGAGGCGATTAGATATAGAGGAAAGTGTACGGTATTATGTTACCACTCTAATCTCATCTTGAGATGTTATAATATTTACGTCAAGAAGACGTGGTGTATTCAACAAACGTGATTGCCACAGATTTAAAAGAAAATATATAGAAGATGTCCTGGTGGTACGCGAACTTCCACAAGTTCTCCCAGAAGAACTTCCTGGATTACCGTCAACCCGACAGGTCGAATTCAGAATCGATTTAATACCTCAAGCTGGCCCTATTGCTAAAGCATCTTACCGACCCGCACCAACTGAAATGCAAGAATTATTGGAAAAGGTTTTATACGACCTAGTTAGTCACCATGGGGTGCACCAGTGTTATTTGGGGAAATGAAGGACGGAAGTGTTAGGATATGTATCGATTATAGAGAATTGAATAAAGTGACGATCAAGAATAGGTATTCACTTCTTCGAAGTAAATGATCTATTTAACCAACTGCGAGGCGCAATTTATTTTTAGAAAATTGATCTTAATTATAGTTATCACCAAATGAAAAATCCAAGAGGAGGACGTTGCAACAACAGCGTTTCGGACACGTTACAGCCATTATGAATTCTTAGTTATGCCTTTTGGGCTAACAAATGCGCCGGCAGTGTTCATGGACCTCATGAATCGAGTCTGTAAACCTTATTTTGACAAATTTGTCATAGCATTCATTGATGATATTTTGATATATTCGCAACGAAAGGAAGAGCACAAACGACGTTTAAGGAAAATGGTAGAAGTGTTAAAGCAAGAGGAGTTATACGCGAAGTTTTCGAAATGTGACTTTGAATACAGAAAACATAATCCCTTGGTTATGTAGTAAAGCAACAAGGATTTCACATAGATCCAACAAGATAGAAACCATTAAAATTGGCAGTCACCCAAGGCGCCAAAGGAAATGCGCCAATTTTTAGGACTAGCCGGAGACTATCAGCGGGTTATTGAAGAATTTTTTTTAGCATTACCCGACCCATAATCCTTTGTACGACGCAAACGTACAAATTTTATAGGTGATAAGAGACCGCAGTCTCATATTCAACGAAGATGGATCGAGTTGTTAAGTGATTATGACTGTGACATCCGTTATCACCCCGGCAAGGCTAACGTCATAGCCGATGCCTTGAGTAGGAAAGATCGGGTTAAGCTATTGCAAGTGCGAGCGCTGGGGATGATAGTCCAGTCGAACCTTTCGGACCTGATTCGAGTCGCTCAACGTGAGGCGTTGAAAGAGGAACAATTGGAAAAGGAAGAATTTTACGGCAATGAGAAGAATATCGAACAGCGTGTGGACGAAATTCTCTATTTCAAAAATCGGGTTTGGATCCCGACCCTCCATGACCTTCGTGAATTAATCATGGACGAAGCGCATAGATCGAAATATTCCATACATCCGGGATCGGATTAGACTATTGATGATACGAATATCTGAAAGAATTTTACTAATGGCCGAGTTTGGAGAGAGATATGGTTACGTATGTCGGTGAATACCTAAATTATGCAAGAGATAAGGCTGCACACCGAAAACCCTAGGGAACGTCACAACGACAGAAAATTCGCCAATGATAGTGGGAATAAATTACAATGGATTTCGGGACGCAAATTCCCAAGATATATCAAAGGCATGATGTGAATTGGGTAATCGCGGATTGATTAACCAATCCTCGCATTTCATCCCAATCCATGACGATTACCACAATGAATCCTCGCCCAAATTCATGATGGTGAAATGGTATCTCGTCGAGGAGTACCATTTTCAATTATCTCAGATCGAAATGGTCATCCTACTTCCATTATTGGAAGGCGGGGAAGGGAGCATCGAGAGCTGGAAGCTTTCTATGGGTGAAGTAATTATCACCAAATTGTTAAATTGAAATTGGGCGTCAATCAAGCCATAAGATTTGAATTGATTCGAGAAACAACCAATCGGATTTATAATATTTTAGATAAGTTGAAAGCAGCGCGAGATTGGCAAAGGATTTATGCCAACATTCAGAGGAAACCATTGTTGCTGGAAAAAGGTGACAAGGTATTTTTAAGGCATCACTTTAGAGAGGTGATATGAGGTTTGGCAAAACCGAAAATAGCTCCTTAATATATTGGACCTCATGAGACTCTCTCCATGATTGGTCATTTAGTTTATCGATTAAAGTACTTCAGGGGCTAAATTCTATACATGATGTTGTGCCATGTATACGGATTGAAAAGTACCTAAGCGATGAGGCAACGAAAGTACTAGTAATGGAGGTACTCATAGAAGACATACTTGATATCATAAATAATTCCGTAGTGATAGTAGACGGGAAAACTAAACAGTTTGGACATACCAAGCTTTATTGATTAAGAGTAAGTGGAATTCACAGCGAGGACCAGATTATATCTGGTAACGCGAGGGTGAATTCTGAAGGAAAAACCCCCCACCTTTCTCTCGGAAGGGGATAGTAGGCGTGTAAAATTTCGAGGACGAAATTTCTTAACGGGGGGAGAATGCAACGATTCCGACGAAACCCGGTATACCCTAACCGGTAGACAATAGTTACGTCATATTTAATGTCGGGTACATGAATTACCATAGTAATTATACGAGAATACATGGTTCACTATATTGATTGTACGTGAATATATAATTCATCGCATTGAATATGCGATTAATCGATCGATAGCTATTGAAACCCGAACGAATCGAGGGTTCAATTATAGACGAGATATATGATATTTAGCGATTTTACGAAGCATTAATGCTTCGGGATGAGTAAAATACGGCACAGAAAAAGAATTTTCGATTTAATGTACGTCGGTACGTTAAACGAAACCTTTAATACCAAACCGAGCAAGAGACGATCGATCAAGCCGAAAAAGATGCGCGATAATTAATGATATGATGTTTTAAGTTAATAAATGTCATGGTTTAAGTTTTTAAAGTTTTTAAATCGGTTTTATATAAATTTCATTTTTAAGCCGAAAAACGACCGTTTTAGCCTCGTTTTAAGCCGAATTAAACATTTAACCGAAAAAAGAACTGAACCAGATTATCCAAAACATTATCCGGATATCCGAAATCCAAACATATGGCTTAGAATGGAGAGGTGGGTCCCACCCCACCCCTCATACATTCCGATCGGCACAAAGGGGGTTACCCCATTCCCTTATTTCTTTTTCCCATCAAACAATCAACAAACTTCATTTTCTCTCAAGTTCATGACCTAAAAACCGAGAGTTCTAGCAAGAAAAACAAGGTAATGATCGAGTTATTCACGTGTTCATCTTCGTTTCTTGAGTTTGTTTACAAGAAAATGAGGTTTCAAAGATGAAAACCGATTCTTGCATGATCAAGTGATGTATACGGGTTATACAAGGGATCTTGGTCCAAGAAAGGAGTTAAACGAACCAAAAACGAATTTTTACGGTTTAAATCTTTGTTTTTGAATCATAACCGAAACTATAGTGTAAGAGGCTTGATCGTGAGTGTAACTTGCTTGGTATTGTGGTATGTTGGTTGTAGGTTCCGTGTTTAGTGGTAGATAAGGCGGAAAGACGAGTTTGTAGCTTGTAGTGGCGGAAAACGAAAGGTATATTCGGTTTATGTTCGGTTTTGGAGATTTGGACAGATTGTTGATGGTTTAGAGTTACGTCATGAAATTTGATAAAGGTGTTAAACACATGAAAATAAGAGTTCTGTGAATTTTTGGTAATTTTTGGACAAAGGATGAATATTTGGTGAATTTAATGCTCGGTTTTGGCTAAAAATGGTGAAAAATAGTTAAATATCATGAAAAATTCTGGAAAATTTCAGATAAGCTTTTTATATCATTTATAAGTCACACACAAAATTTGAGATCAGTTGGAGAAGTCTAAGTAGGCTTTTCGGTTAAACGAGTTCTAGGGTTTTCTAGCTCGGTTTTAGTGAAAATGGCATGTAAAAGAAGATTTTGGTTCTGGAAATATTACAGGGAACTATGTGGATGGCAGGGGACATCCAGGAAAAATTTGGGATTTTTCTAAGATCGTTTGGTATTTACGACATATTTAGTGTTTAAATGGTGTTTAAAAATAGATAAATAAATTTTAAATATAGAAATTAATTCTGGAAATATTTTTATAAAATTCCCCACTGTAAAAAAGTGATTTATGCAAAATTTCAAGATCCGAGATTAAACGGATAATTATTTGTGTAAAAACAAACTTTTAAAGCTTAAAATGCGTAAACCGGTAAAGTCGCTTAAACGAACTGACTGGTGTATAAAAACCCTAAAAATGAACTATTTTCATATAATTGAGTCAAACAAGTAAAAATAAATTATCCGAAAATAATTCGGATGATTTGAGTAATTTTAACCTATTTTAACAGTTTCCGGTATGCCAAAGACGGAAACGGGTCCCGCGACCAATCGGGACGTCTAAACCGAGCTCTAAGTTCACATCTTTAACTAAATTATCAGTCAACAACTATTTTCAGGTCGTGTGTGACCAAACTCATTTTTGAAACGTAAAAACGGATAACCGTGCTAGGCACGCAAAACGGGAAAAAACGACTAATAATAATCTTGACCATTGAACTATAAACTAAATCACAATCTGAGTCCGGAGAAGTGTTCTGGGTTAACATTGCCCCCGGAACGGGTACAGTACTGGGTTAACAGTGTCCCCAGATGTACCGGTTAACACGGTTAAAGATTATATAAACAATAATTGTATAATAACGATCGTAGGGATCATATTACAGATTAGACGTGTTAATTGATAATGATTGTTGTTACCTGCTTGCATGTGCTAAGGTGAGTTTCACGAGCCCCTTTTTCTGAATAGTTTTCAAATATTTTCCCGGGGCGGAAAGCATGTTACTAATAAAATGTTTAAGTACATACGGAACGCATGGATTTGCGTGTATTTATAAATATTTGATTATACGGGAATCGTACTGAATGGGTACAGTACTGGGTTAACAGTGTCCCCAGATGTCCCTAGAAGTGTTTCTGGGTTAACATTGACCCTGGAATGAGTACTGTACTGGGTTAACAGTGTCCCCAGACAGAGGTTTCGCTTGTGGGCTCAGCATAATACATCGTGTTTCTGGGTTAACATTGCCCCCGGAATGAGTACGGTACTGGGTTAACAGTGTCCCCAGATAATATTATATTTTGATATGGATTTATCATGGTTTACTCAAATTGTGAAACTCACCAACTATTCGTAGTTGACCCGTTTTCTCACATGCTTTTCAGGTACAACTAAGATGAAGTGATTGCTTACGTGCTAAGTGCTTGATGTGTGTAAGATTTGCGTGCGGGATGTTAGGATACATTATAATAAACAGAAATATGTATCGTATTGTATGATGTGTGTATCACCTAGACGGTAATGAAATATGAGATAATGTAATTTGAAGTTTAGTAATGTATTCAGTTTTCTTTATAAACAATGTGGTTGATATAAGAGGTGTCTGTTGCATTCCGTTTACGTTTCCGTTGCGGTTACGGGGTGTTACAGTCAATGTCCTCCGGCGTTCTAGGTTCGCTAAAATCGGTAATTCTCGATCTAGAGGTGGTATGCCTCATATGATTGAGAGTGAGAAATACACGTATATATTTCTATATATTATTTTTATCTGCTCATTTATAATCAAATTTATTATTATTATTATTTTATTTTATTTATTTATTTATTTATTTATTTACCTTAATGGAATAGGAATGGGTTCAGGTACAGATCCGTCTGTACATGAGGGTCGGCGGCTCTGGGTGAACATTGGGGGTTATTAAGATATACGGTACCGGTATTAGTAGGGTAAGGGATTTATTAATTTCGGTTGGGAGTGACGGTTACTCGATATTTCTGGTTAATGTCAAACGGGAGATATAACTTGGTACTATCATAACTATAGCCCGATAAGTCAGACTTATCATCAACCGATGCTCTAGAAATTTCAGCATCCTCGGTACTTTTATTATTTCATCCTCCGGTTCCTTATCCGTGTCCTATTTCCCAATACACGTACCCACAAGATATGTACATATATATATATACAAATTAGCACACATAAATAATATTATATACTTTACACATTTGTTGCCATTTTTACCTATTAATGTATCCCGTGACTTCCCCTGAATTCCCTCGTGCGGACAAGTCTATTATTATGTTCCGGACCATAATAACTCACTTGTCCATCCAAGTTCATCCAGATCTCGTCACTATAAATTATTAGTTGATATTCAGATCCTGTAATACTTGAGCTACTGGTTATATTTTAGGTATCTTTTAAAGACATCATAAATCTTTATAACCAATGGCTCTGATACCAAGTTCTGTAACACCCCAAAACCGCAGCGGAAACGTAAACGGGATGCAACAGACACCTCTGATATCAACCACATTGCTTATAAAGAAAACTGATTACATTACTAAACTTCAAATTACATTATCTCGTATTTCATTACCGTCTAGGTGATACACACATCATACAATACGATACATAATTCTGTTTATTATAATGTATCCTAACATCCCACACGCAAATCTTACACACATCAAGCACTTAGCACGTAAGCAATCACTTCATCTTAATTGTACCTGAAAAGCAAGTGAGAAAACGGGGTCAACTACGAATAGTTGGTGAGTTTCACAATTTGAGTAAACCTTGATAAATCAATATCATAATATAATATTATCTGGGGACACTGTTAACCCAGTACTGTACCCTTTCCGGGGGCAATGTTAACCCAGAAACACATCTTTGAACATCTGGGGACATTGTTAACCCAGTACTGTACCCATTCCGGGGGCAAAGTTAACCCAGAAACACTTCTAGAGACATCTGGGGACACTGTTAACCCAGTACTGTACCCATTCCGTACGATTCCCGTACAATCAAATATTTATAAATACACGCAAATCCATGCGTTCAGTATGTACTTAAACATTTCAATAGTAACATGCTTCCGCCCCGGGAAAATATTTGAAAACAATTCAGAAAAAGGGGCTCGTGAAACTCACCTTAGCACATGCAAGCAGGTAACAACAATCATTATCAGTTAACACGTCCAATCTGTAATATGATCCCTACGATCGTTACTATACACTCATTATTAATATAACTTTAACCGTATCAACCGGTACATCTGGGGACACAGTTAACTCAGTACTGTACCCATTCCGGGAGCAATGTTAACCCAGAAACACTTCTCCGGACTCAGATTGTGATATCGTTTAGAGTTCCATGGTCATAATTATTATTAGTTGTTTTTCTCGTTTTGCGTGCCTAGCACGGTTATCCGTTTTTACGTTTCAAAAATGAGTTTGGTCCCACACGACCCGAAAGTAGTGGTTGACTGATAATTTAATTAAAGTTGTGAAATTTGAGCTCGGTTTAGACGCCCCGATTGGCCGCGGGACCCGTTTCCGTCTTTGGCGTACCGGAAACTGTTAAATCGGCTAAAAATACCTAAATCATCCGAATTACTTTCGGATGATTCATTTTTTACTTGTTTAATCATATTATATGAAAATAGTTCATTTTTACGGTTTTTATACACCAGTCAGTTCGTTTAGACGAACTTTACCGGTTTACGCGTTTTAGACTTTAAAAGTTTGTTTTTATCTTCTTTTTAGCACAAATAATTATCCGTTTAGTCTCGGATCTTGAAATTTTGCACAAATTACTTTTTGACAGTGGGGAATTTTATAAAAATATTTCCAGAATTAATTTTTATATTTAAAATTTATTTATCTATTTTTAAACACCATTTAAACACTAAATATGTCGTAAATACCAAACGATCTTAGAAAAATCCCAAATTTCTCCTGGATGTCCCCTGCCATTCACATAGTCCCCTGTAATTTTTCCAGAACCAAAATCTTCCTTTACATGTCATTTTCACTAAAACCGAGCTAGAAAACCCTAGAACTCGTTTAACCGAAAAGCCTACTTAGACTTCTCCAACTTACCTCAAATTTTGTGTGTGACTTATTCATGTTATAAAAAGCTTATCTGCAATTTTCCAGAATTTTTCATGATATTTAACTATTTTTCACCATTTTTGGCCAAAACCGAGCATTAAATTCACCAAATATTCATCCTTTATCCAAAAATTACCAAAAAGTCACAGAACTCTTATTTTCATGTGTAGAACATCCCTGTAAAATTTTATGACCCAACTCTAAACCTACCACAATCTGTCCAAAAACTACAAAACCGAACATAACCGAATATACCTTTCGTTTTCCGCCACTACAAGCTACAAACTCGTCTTTCCACCTTATCTACCGATAAATATAGAACCTACAACCAACATACCACAATACCAAGCAAGTTACACTCACGATCAAGCCTCTTACACTATAGTTCCGGTTATTGTTTCAAAACTAAAGTTTAAACCGTAAAAATTCGTTTTTGCTTCGTTTAACTCCTTTCTTGGACCAAGATCCCTTGTATAATCCGTATACATCACTTGATCATGCAAGAATCGGTTTTCATTTTTGAAACCTCATTTTCTTGCAAACAAACTCAAGAAACGAAGATAAACACGTACATAACTCGATTTTTACCTCGGTTTTCTTGCTAAAAATCTCGGGTTTTCGATCATGAAGTTGAGAGAATTGATGAACTTGGATGGATTGTTGTAAAAAAAAGAAATGGAAGGATAGGGGATGCTTCCCTAATCCGATCGGAATTATGTGGGGGTGGGGTGGGACCCACCTCTTCATTCTTAGCCACATGTTTGGATATCCGCAATCCGGATAATGTTTTGGATAATCTGGTTCAGTTCGTTTTTCGGTTAAATGTTTAATTCGGCTTAAAACGAGGCTAAAACGGTCGTTTTTTCGGCTTAAAAATGAAATTTATATAAAACCGATTTAAAAACTTTAAAAAACTTAAACCATGACATTTATTAACTTAAAACATCATATCATTAATTATCGCGCATCTTATTCGGCTTGATCGATCATCTCTTGCTCGGTTTGGTATTAAAGGTTTCGTTTAATGTACCGACGTACCATTAAATCGAAATTCTTTTTCTGTGCTTTAATTCACTTATCCCGAAGCTTTAATACTTCGTAAACATCACTAAATATCATATATCTCGTCTATAATTGAACCCTCAATTCGTTCGGGTTTCAATAACTATCGATCGATTAATCGCATATTCAATACGATGAATTATATATTCACGTACGATCAATACAGTGAACCATGTATTCTCGTATAATTACTATGGTAACTCATGTTCCCGACATTAAATATGACGTAACTATTGTCTACCGGTTAGGGTATACCGGGTTTCGTCGGAATCGTTACATTAGCGAATCAACATGACGAATTACCATTAATTCGTAATTTCTCCTTAATGAATTGCTTAGCGAATTACATAACGAACTGTTTCCATTTCGTTGCCTTCCCTTAACAAATGGAATAAAGAATTGCCTCCTAATTCGTTAAGTCTCCGATAACGAACTAGGGTTAGGTCAGAAACATTTTATGACATCCCCACTGTTCCGGCGCCGCCCTTCCGGCCCCGCATTTGCCGGAAAAACGGGTTCTTGCCGGAAAAGCGAGATCTCGCTTGTTTCACCACCGTTTTCACGGTTTTTCGTCCCGTTCGATCCAGATATGAGCTAGGGTGATTCCTAAGCTCATCTTTTGATCGGTTTATACCCGATTCCATCCAGATCTCATGACTTTAACGGTTTAAGGTGTCGGCTCGTTGTTTCGCGACTAGATCTAGCGGGTTTGGATTTATACACTATCATACTATCATTACCTCGGGTCGGGATCGGTTCTTCCACTTGGTTTCGGCTAGCGAGAGAGAGAGAGAATATGAGAGAGAGCTTAAGTGTGTGTTTTATGTGGTGTATGGAATGGGTGAATGAATGAAATAAAGGAAAGGGAATGGTTTATATAAATGGGATGGGCTTGAGTCCATGTTCTATCTTCCTTCCTTTCTAATCCAAGTCCATTACCCATATTGCTTAACCCAACACAAGCCCGACTCATAATAACTCCTACTTTATTTTAGAAATTTCAGGATGTTACACATTTTAACTTACTATGATATTTTCGTTACACGATATCAAATAACGAACATGGTAAAACTTTCATTACGCAAATTTTTATTCCCAAAACAACTTTCATCAATCATATTGATACCTCATAACAAATTTCGACATTCCATTTACTTATTTTAATTTCCTCATAAGCAAAATTTTATTTTGATCTTTATAAAAAGTTATTTTGCTTCCTCATGACAAACAATCGGCTTTTATTTTTACAATAAACTTCAAAATACAAACCTTATTATCTTAGTTTCCCATGATATTTTCCACTATTTAATTTTAAGCATTTCAAGAACGATTTACGTTATGCGGGTTGGTTCATTTCAATTTTTCTCGTAAATTATTTTACAACTTAAGCCGACTCGACGTATCGTAACAACTCTCGTTTTAGTGGAAAATTTTTAGCAAAGAAATTGTTGTGATCCACAAACTTGAATCTCAATATTTTTATAAAAACTTTACGTTTCAAACATTTGTAGGAACCTCCTAAATAACTTTCTCTAACTATTATAACAACCTTTTCACGAACGTGAGTTTGCTAAAACGCGAACAATCCGTGGTGGTTCACGAAAGTTCCATTTTCACGCAAAAATATTAACTTTTATGTTTATTATCAAACATGAATGTTACTTTTATATTTATTATCAAACATGAATGTTTCAATCATAATTTATAAATTATGATATATCCTATTTAAAACTTATTATTAGTCAAAATTTCTCTAAACGCAACCACAAGTTTCCAAACACCCGTATTCCATCTCAAACTATCACCTTAAATCAAACCATCCTTCCACTTCAAAAGTTTTCCCACACAATCAAATCTTTCCTTAAGATGAACGAAACCTAACGTACCAAAGTTATATCCTCATGTCGGTCCCGAATAATCACTCACACTCACTATTAAGTCATAACTCACACAATAAATGTGTCGACAAGAGTTAGTGACAGTTGCTATTTCGGGTAAGAAAACTATTTGTTAACGGCGGAATCAGAAACAAACAGAGTTGTTGCTAGAGGATTAATAAAATGTAACAGACACAAAAAATCACTCAAAAGATTTCCATTTATATAAAAGATTCATACAAATGATAATCGGTTAGGGTTTCTTGTTTGGAAATTTTTATCCTTACAATCCTAGGACAGCCGTCACACTCAAAATCAGAGAATATTCTTTTAGGTCTGAAAAGAGTAAAGGCTATCTATTCCGTGGTAGGCGTGCCCTAATTATTCTATTTATAGGTCTTCCGGGTAGACTTTGTATTACTTGTCTTCTTCGAGTACGCATTGTGCCTTTTGTCTTTTACGAGTAGACCTGGTAACCTTGAAGTGTGCTGGAGAACAGTTCTCCGAGTAGACTTTACTTAGGAAAATACTCACCTAGCATACTTCAATCCTCTTGATCATATCAAACTTTGCCCGATATAATCTTACGAGCAAACTTGTTCTACAAAGATCCTTTCAACTCTTTGCTAGTGAATAACTTATTAGTAAAGCCAAGTGTGCTGGTAACACTGTAGCTTACTTGGAGTTGAACCTTGCCCGACGAAGTCCTTAGTATAGTTCTTTTAACTTCCATCAAGCATGCTCGGACCACTGTTTTATTGATGAATACCTTGTTAGATCTTCCAAATACTTGGCTTCAACAGCTTGGTTAGCCAAGAGCCTACTCGAAAGTAAACCTTGCTTGGTTATGAAGAACAACCTTACTAGACATAGTGAACCCTGCTCGGATTGACACTAAAGAAGACTTCTAGAAGATAATCCTGCCCGAAGGACAAAATACCTTGCTAGGTCAAGTAAACCTTGCCCGGGAGTCCAAGTGTGCTCGGATTTCATACTTAGCCATTTCTAGGGAGGCTGAGAACATTCCAATCTTCCTTAATCATTCTTAAGCCATTTCAAGTCAAATTCTTGACTCAACAATCTCCCCCTAGATTGGAACACCTCAGCTGTCCCAAAACACTTCTAAAGTTACATACACTTAGTCAAAATACAAATCAAATCAAAATCAAATTACATATTCATAAAGTCAAATTATTACATATTCAAAATCTGTCCATAGACATTACAAAGCAAATCCTATTCTAAGATCTTCATCTTCTTCTTGCATTATAGGCTGCTTGTCTTCGATTAACTATTACTGTTCCTGCCCTTTGTTGAAAGATGGATAGGATTTGGTAATGAGGGTGATTCTTAGGAATAGTCATATCCCTTATATCCCTCAGATCTTCATTGTGCAAAAAAATCAGGTCTTCATCATTTCTGATTATACCCAAGATAAGTCCATCTGAATTTCGAAGAATATAATGGCCATCAGTTTCCTTGTATTCAATTTCAGCAATGATGCCATTCTTCTGGACAATATAGTTTGGGCGTGTCATTCTTGTCCTCATACTAATACATGTATTCATATTTGACAGGGGATTGTTGTTTCTGACTGACAACTTATAGCTCAATTAAGCACTTCTTATATTTCTCATTCGATTTTCTGTTCTGCTTTGCTCTTGCTTATTCAGTTTCCATTTTTTCTTTTCATCAAGGAATGGGAACCCCTTTTCAGCTTCACTTCTCAGATACTTTGAAAGCTCGTTTTGTTGTCTTCCGGCCATCTTTTTACTGTCATGATAATCATACAAGTCAAGTGTGACCATTTTCTCAAGTTGTTACCTTGTGTAATTTGCAAAGTCATCTCTGAATATAATGTCTCTCAACTGTCTGCTCTGTATAATAACCTTCAAAGATTGAGAGACTGAGTCATAGTAGAGAGTCATAGGTAGATCCACATCAGATTGTGGTCTTGTCTCTCTTTGGGATCCTGCTCTGCTTGACTCACCCCTGCTTGTTGATGGGTGTTGCCTTGAGGTAGAGGGCCTAGTTGGAATCGACTTCATGGGTTTACTAGGCCCTGATACAACAAAAGCTTTCTTATACAGAGATTCAATCAACTTAGCAGGATAGTTAATAAGATCTGCAAAGTTTTCACCTGCATCTCTGTGAAGTCTTGTAATCATTTCAACTATCCTTGGATTATTCAATAGCCCCGCAGGCACAAATCTTCCTTCAACAAAGCTTCTAGAATTTTCACCCTCCAACAAGACTTTCTCCCACTCAGCCTTCTGCACATAGAATATTTCTTTCAAGTGATCTTTATCTAATGCATTAAAAGCATTCACATCCATTTCCTTTTGATTGACCATTATACCCCTCAAGATTTGGATCATTTCTTCATTTTCCCATGGAACTATAGGTTCATCTACTTGTTCTTCTTTAATTTCCACTGGGATAGGGGTTTCTTCAGTTTCAGCCCTTTTAGATTCTTTCTCAGCCTCCTGCTTCTTTCTCAATGTAATGATTCTTCTTTTCTTTTTGGGAGGCTCAGGCTATTCTTCCCTTAACTGCCTAATGGATGACTCAGGTTGAACTCTCATTAACTTATCTTTCTGTTGTAGTCTGTAATACTGAGATTCAACGACAGTTTTAGAAAAGCTATTCACCAATCCTTGTGACATGCCCTTATCCAACAGATATCCGCATTTACCACCAAACTTCTTTCTCAACTTATCAAGCTTTTCAGCCAGAACTGCTTCTTTTACAAGTCTTTCTTTTTCTTCCTCTTCAACAGTTTTTCTGGTGGTGTGGTATGCTTCTCTTAGTTTCTCAAATTTAAAATGAGTCAAATCTTTTAAGAGAAACCATGGTGTCTCAGATATTCTCTGAACTTTTGACTGTCCCTGTTCTTTTGTTGCATTTGTTTCTTGATAATGTCCCTCTCTCTATCCAATTTTCTTTGATGCTCATCATCATTTAGAGAGGCAAGATCTTCAAACTTGAAACCATGTCTAATCAGACTTACAATCAAAGGATTGTTCCTTCTTGCATCATCAAGACTTTGTTGGATATTTGTCCTTTGTTCATTTGACAATTCTATTTGTGGGGACACAATATCAACCTTTTCTGCAGTACCACCTTGGTTATCATCATCATCATCATCATCATCATCATCATCATCATCATCATCATCATCATCATCATCTTCTTCTTCTGTTGAATCTTCTTCCTCAGTTGATTCCTTTACTGCATTAATTTTCTCATCATCAGTTTGAGGATCATCTACAACTGGAACATTTGGAACCCCTTCAACTACTTCCTCTGTTCTCAATGTTTGAATAGGAACTGCCCTTAAAGGACTTTCTTGATCATCAGGAGTTTCAACAAAATATTGGTTCTTTTCATCCCATTTGCCCCTTTATGCAGATTCAGCTCTTTCAGCTTGATCATGAGCTTTTCTTTTTCTTGAATAGATCTTTTCAAATCTGTTTACATTTTCATGGATTTTAGAGGCCATTGTGTTCATTTCTTCAATGGTTTCTCCAGTCACTCTCCCAGGTTCCTTTTCAGGTTCCCTTTGAGGTTGACTCTGAGATTGACTAAACATGCTTACAACCATGGCAAGAGAATTATCCACTTCTTCGGTCCTTTTCAGATTAATCAAAGTCTCAAGCACCTCTTGATCATCAACCTCTTCTTCAGTAAATACTTTAGTAATATTGGCTTGATCAAGTAGGTTTTCCTGCTCTGCCAGCTCTTCTGTAGTCAGGGTTTGGGCAATATATTCCCTCTCCCTTGTTTCATTCATCACTTGTTCCAGCCTTCTAGCAGCAGCAACCTCATCTACTTCCTCTTCCTCCTCAGTATCTGCCCTAACAGGCTCAATCACCTTCTCAGCAATGGCTTTACCTTTGGCTAGCCTTCTTCTCTTATCACTCTTTGTTTCAGAAGAAAATTCATCAATATCTTTCTCTAATTGATCTATTTCATCATCATGCTCTACCCTCTTGGAACATTCTTCAAATGTTTCTAGTTCAGTTAGTATGAGTTCCTCAGTAGCAGCATCTTCATCCCCTATAACATCAGTCTGAATGTCAGTGGCAGCATCAGTGACTGTCAACACATCAGTTTGAATGTCAGTAGCAACATCAGTATCTGCCATCACACCGGTTATAGCCACTTGATCATCCATGTTCACATTTTCAGCTTCATTTTCCACACCCTTCTCAACTCTCATTACATCATCCTCATCTCTTTCAACAATGTTTAATACTTCATTGTCTGCATCATAATTTTGCTCTTCTCCCCCCAGACAAGTCAGCTTCATAGTCTTCTTCTGATATCCTTCTTTCACTACTTTCCTCATTATCAGAGATATCATATGCATTCAAAATACATGTCAAACCATCAACAATCATATTCACTTCACTCATAGCTTTAGTTTCCCTTTCATTTGAAACATTCTCCCCCTATTTTGGGGCAGCTGAGGTCTTCTCAACCTCCTGCTCCAGGGTTTGAATTCGGGATTGTGCTTGGGCCAACTGAGCTTTCAGCTCCTCATTCTCCAAATTTAATTCATCATTTTTCTTCCTTAACTGCACAACTTCTATTATCAAGTCAATGTATCTTTTGTAAAGATTGGAAATGTGGGGAGGTGTAGTGGGTGGTGAGGTAGAGAAAGGTTCAGGGATTGGGTTATTGGGAGGGCGTAAGTTTTGAAAGATGTTTTCACTTGTGGAGGGTTGGTCTGAATTTTGTGTAAGGGAGTGGTCTTGTGTTTGGGTCTGGGGTTGGGTGATGGTGTGGGTTGGGCTTAAGTTTAGGTTAACAGGTGGGGTTTGTTGAAGTGTCTCAGGAGATTCTTGTTTTAGTGTTGGTGGTGGTGAGTGAGGTGGTGATTGTTGTAAATTTTGGGTGGGCTTTGGGTTAAGGTAGGTGTTTGAGTGGGTGGGGATTGGGTGGTTTTGTCATCTGGTGATGGTGGGTAGGGTGGTGTTTGTGGTGGTGTGGCTAAGGGTGTGGTTGGTGTTGTAGGTATGTGTTGAAACTCCCCCTGATCTTGTACTACATCATCAAAGTCTCCTTCACCTCCTCCTTCATTACCATCATTATCATCATCATCATCATCATCATCATTATCATCAGAAACATTATCATCACCAGAATCATCATCATCACCGGAATCATCATTGTCACTCTCACTATCCTCTTCATCCTCCTCTGAGATTAACTCAGGTATTGGAACAACTTCAAAATCATCAACTAAAAGCCATGGTGCAATTTCAAACACCTCCTCAGGATTGAACCTGCTTGTGTTTCCTGATTTTCAATCCGTTTAAAAGTATTTGGATCTTGCAGCACATGTGTAGTTCCAACAGTGGGCAATCCTTCCAACTCTTGATTAAAAATAATCTGTAGAAACCTAGGATATGCCAAAAACTTCTTATTGTTCGGTTTTCTCAAGTTGCTCACCATTCCTTCAAAGATCATCTTGGAAAACTTGAATGGTTGATTAAACACAACAACAACTGTAGCATTGGCCAAATCCCTAATCATGAGAGTCCATGATCCTTTCCTAGGGGCAAACCCCTGTATAATGTGGTGTATCAAGAATTTGTATAATATGGGGAACATTCCTTTTTGGAATTGTCCTTCGTGCACCGTCCACTGATATCCCATTGTTTGAGCAAACACCTTGAGTAAGTGTTCTGTGGTGAGGTTAATAGGGTTGGGATTAGCATCATTCAACTGCAAACATCTTCTTATCAACCCCTCTGTCACACGTATCTCCTGATTCGCAACTGTGGCTTCTATTCTTCTCCTATTCACATTGTCATAAAGCCTCGCTGACCGCCAAAAATCAAGCGAATGATTTCTGTATATAACTGGAGATTCTGTCAGAGCGAAACAGATGGAGAGAATAAACGGACTCCTCGAGGGCTACTTAAGCCACTTTAGTGCAAAACAGAAGGATTGGAGCTGTTGGATGTTGCTGAGTGCTGCTATAACTTAACAACCAAAAAGCTCTGCGTCGAACTTCAGCCCCTTCGAGTTGGCCATGGGGCAACAGCCTCTGACGCCCCACACCGTTGCGACAGGAGGGGGCTTTCCCAGCAGCCTACTTTGCCAAGAGGTGGCAGGAGCGCAACGACCTAGCCCAAACCTCCTTAAACAACCTAAAGGCTTGGCCCGGTCTGAAGGAAGAAGAAAGTAAACCTTGTAGAAAAGCAGAGAGAAGAGGTAGCCTATAGACTCAAGCGACGAGCTCGGTGAAAACTCAACCAATCGTCTTGGTAGCATCAAACCAATAGAGTTTGACCGTTGTAACCATCTAATCATCGGAGCAACAACATCATCATTGTCAGGAGTAATTTGTAACAGAGCGCACATATTGTGCTTATGTTCAAACGGATATCTCGGATCATTCTGATTCACCATATCTGAACACATAAACAAACACAATCAAAGTAGAAATTAGTCCTAAATTACACAAATTTAAGTAATTTCAAGTTATAAATTTGAAGAAGAATAAAATAAATATCATTAAGAACCTGATCTTCGACAAGTTTATAACCTACACATAAAACAGAGATTTAGTAATTATGAATAATCAAAGCCCAATATGACTTAATCGTGGTCGGAATACACTTGATTAAAGCTTACCGAGTCGGAAAAGTGGGCTGGTAAATTAGGGTTAGGAATTTGGCGGTTGAGTATCTGAAACGAGGGTGAGGGAATGGAAGGTGTGAGAGAAAGTGGGAAAAGTTTCTCCAACTCCCTCTTATATACCTTTTAAAAGTGGGTTTTAAATGGATTTTGTCGTATAGTGAGTTAATAGCTATCAAGCAGTACTATTAATCATTTAAAAAAAATATTCACATATAAAACCTTGTTCGATAAAGTTCATTTATCAAACCTTTCTCAGAAAAATCTTAATTTACAAGGCTTGGTCGGAACCTTCCACTGTCTCAAAGCTTACTCGTTTCAAACAATAGTATTTTAGAGATAAATTAAATGAATGAAGCTTACTCGAAATACAAGATTGCTCGAAAACTGAATTACAAGACAAATAATCAAGTATAAAATAACAAGTAGGCAACTTTGCTAGGTATCAATTAAGATACCCAATAAAATTTCTCAGATATACTTCTAATTACAGACCTTACTCGGAAAACTCAACCTATCACAAACCTTACCCGTAAATGTCCAAATATTCAGTCAATTATACTTCGATGCAAAGTATGCTCGAAGAACTTCAAGAATACAAAGTGTGTTCCATAGGGATTCTAAACACAAAGTGTACTCGGAAAGTCAAGTTTTTTGAAATTACCAAGTATATTAAGGGAACATTTGAAGATATCAAAGTTTGCCCGAAATATAAAGTGGGCTCGGGAAACTGGGTTTGCCTGAAAATACTTGTAATTTCAAAGAATCATAATCACAAATAACAAATAGCTTGCTAGAAATGAGTTTAAACATTAAAACAAACACCTAAGTGTGCTAAAAGTCCAAAATCACTCAAGCTTGCTAGAAAATGACATTTAGTCACCAAGCTTGCTAGATTGACTTAAAACAACCTACAAAACAATTAAGTTTGCTAGATAGTTTAGAAATCAACAAATCTTGATAGTGAATAGTGCAATCAATCATATCAACTAGTTTGCTAGAAACAGATGTACTTTCAAACAAATCACTAATGTATGCTCGAAAGTCCTAACTCTCTAAAAGCTTGCTAGTAAACATCATTCGAACATAGACAAATATCAAGCCTGCTCGGAAAGTTAAATTTCAAGTAAAATAGCAAACTCTACCCGAAAAATGTTAAATACATCAAAGCATGCTCGAAATTGACAAACTTAGATAAGGACATCTAAGTATACTCGGAAAGGTTATAATAAAACATCAAACCTTATCCAAAAATACATATTCAACCTTTTTGAAGGTAAATTGCAACATTTTTGACTTAAACACAATATCAGTTATATTTATCAATAAAAATCATTGTTTAAGAGCAAATGGTGCATTTAGAGATCAAATTTCAGTCGTGTTTCTTTTCAAAATAGTTTCTTTCTTTTGCTGAAAAGATCTCAAGTATGGGATCATATTGACTAAGTAGCTTTCTCAACACTTCATTCAAAGCATTATTATGACAACATAGACAGGTTAACAACATGTCTAGACTTAGAATTTCATATCTTTGGTGATATGATTAATGTTCAATTTATATGCATAAAGTTAAATGGATAACACTTATTGTTTTCTGATGCTCCATATCTATTCTCAAGGCTTATTTGCCTTTCACCAGATCACCCCAATTTGACTTTGACCCCTTGGTTTTGGTATAAAACTTTTAATGACAGAACAATTTTAAAATTTTGATATTTCTTTTCAAATTTAGAAAACATATGTTAGGTTGAACGTTGGACTTACATGCCACGCAAGTCGGACTTACAGGCCTTTCAATCGGAATGTTTAAAGGACTTATATGATTGCCTCCACCCATGTAGTTTTAGAATTAACCCTAATGTTTGCATTTTCTTTATAAAATTTGTGAACATTTATCAACTTTTGGTTGAAAAAATATTTGAAATAAGGTAGTTCACATTTGTTCATTGTCATTCTTTTGTAAATATTTCATTTAGAAAACCAAATACCAACGGGCTTGTGTATAACTGGATAGTCCCTTTTTTGCCTATCATTTGGAAAGATTTATCTTGGAACATGCATAGACAACAATGTAACACCACATTAATCTTAGCAGTTTCTTTATGTTTATATCACCTTATATTTTACGCATCATGAGAAAGCAACCATACATGTCAATGTACTATCATTTCCCATTTTAAATAAAGTTTAATACTCAGTCACCCCAATATCTCTTAATTGTCTGGTAAATGGCTATCCTGTTTGTTCACAAGTGGGTAATAGGACCAAACATATATGTGAATACATGTCCTTTCAAATCAGAGTTATTGACATAATTTTAAGTGAATGAATATAAAACAAGTTACAATTGCCCCAAATGCTTTCAATTTTCCAGGTTAATGGCTATCCTTTCAATCTGAGAACAAATGATAGGACCAAACAGATACAAGTATATACCCTTCCAACTTGAGCAAATGACAAGATTTTCACCAAAAGTAACTCTTTGAGACTTTTCATTGAAATTTTCTTTTAAGCTTCTATAAAGCTTTGAACTGAATAGCATTATCATGTCACAACACCATTACAACTTGCTCTTGTATTTAGACAAGACGTTGATCATCTCCATTGTCTCACTATCCATTTATTTAGTGGAGGAGATCTTTGTCTTTGAATGGGTTCACCTCTTGGTCCACATTGGAAGGATAATAATCTCCTTTGCTCTTCTTCCAATTTCTCCCAATGCTCCTTTTCAGTATAGAATAATTCTTTGAGTTGAGCTGGCTAAGATTATCAAATACTTTTTCAGACATCCCCTTACTTATCATTAATTCTCTTAGAGTCCTGATTCTGTGATTATCCTCCTACGGCAATAGATTCATCTTGTTACTGGTTTCAGCCGGTTCTTCTTTCATCATCTTCAATTTAGAAAGAGCCTGAGTTGGTATAGATTGAGCCTTTAATTCTTCATTGTACTTTCCGAACTCAGACTCATACAATCTTCTCTCTTCAGCAGAACTTAAGGTTTTTACCTTGTCCCCTTCAGCTCTTGTCACCATCAATCTCTCCAACAAAATTTCTTTCTCATCAGTCCATTTATTTTTCTCCTCGTCAGTTTGTTTTGATTGTTTGTTTGCCAGCACCAAAATCAGATTGGATTTTATTTGAATTTTTCTTAAACTTTTATTCCACTTCCTTCTTGCTCATGGTTGCAACATGCTCAAGACTCTCACCATGATCAATTAGGAATTTACACTTTCTTCCATATTTCTTATATCTGATCATTCGATGTTGATCATCAGAAACTTTTCGTTTCAACCACTCCTTCTCTTCTTCCTCAATTCTTTCTTTTGTAGATCTATACACAGACTCAAGATCATTATAACTCATTTGACTTAATTGTTTGTCTAAGAATTAGTGGAGCCTCAGATAAGCAAGAAATCTTTGAGTATTTTTGTTTTTCCTTTCCCTCAATTTTCTGATTTCCCTTATCTTTTCTTCAAGTAGAGAATCCAACTCCTCATATATCATCATTGCCAGTTTTTCAAATTCAAAACCATGGCTCATCAAGTTGATTATTCTGGGATCTTCTCTTTTAATCTCATCAAGCCTTGCTTGGATATTTTCTCTATATGTTTCAGTCAGATCCACATGGGGAATGTCACGCAGCTCTTCTTTATTTTCATCAACCACATCATCATCAACATCAGTTAGATCATTCAGAGCATCAATTTGTGGTTCATTTTCAAAATGATCATCAGGTTTCACAACCTGCAAAGGAATAGCATGTATCCCTTTTCTTCTCCTTGGACATAGCTTCTTCAAAAACATTCCCTACCCCAAATCTCTTTTTTTTCCTTGTATATCTCAACAAGTCAGTAGGCCAGCTCTTTTCATCCTTTTTAATTTCATCCAAAAGGCTCTGATTCATCATCTCACTAGCCTTTTTGACCATTTCATCTTGAATTTTCTTTCCATCCAAATCAGTCACTAGCTGCTTATCAGGATTTTCAACTTCTTGTTCAGCAGTGGGAACAATCACATTAGGCTCAAGAGATTTGGGTTGTTCGAGGGTTTTGGGTTGTTGGAATTGATAAATCACAATGGCCATAGAGTTGTCAGCATCCTCTGCTTGCTGCAATCTTAACAACCCTTCTATTACTTCTTATTCAAGTTCCATATTATCTTCCTCAAGTTTGTTCCTCAACTCAAACTCTTCCATCAAAACCCTCTGTTCATATACTTCTTTATCAGTTAGAAATATGTTTATCATCTCCCTCTGCATCCACTCTCCTACAATCTTGTCATGCCTTTGAATTGCTTCTTCAGCTGATTTGTCAATAAGAAGGACCTCATCACTAGACTCAATCTTCTTTATGTTTAGCCACTGCCTTCCCTTTGATTCTCCTGCTTTCATCTTCAAGATTTTCTAGTCTAGATGGGCCTACTTCCCTCAACACTGTGGGTGGGAAGTCTTCAGGGAAATTATCAAACTCTTCAAATAGATCATTCAATTCATTATCCCCTCTTTCTCCTTTGATGTCACTTCGTAATTATCATCAATTAACTCTTCAATTTTGTCATTTAGGGCTACAATCTCACCTGTGATCACCATCTTAAATTCATTACCCCCCTCTTTCTCCTTTGATGTCACTTCATAATTATCATCACTTAACTCTTCAGTTTTGTCAGTTAGGGCTACAATCTCACATGTGATCACCATCTCCGCAGTGACACTGTCAGCCTCAATTGTATTGTCAATTTGTTCCTCAGTCAAAACATCATCAATCTGCTTTTGGCCTTATTCACAACAACATTTTCAACTACTAGCTCATTATTTCCTTCTTCCTCATTAGTCACATCATTCACATTCACCTCACCTTCAGTTAAATTAATGTCAACCTCCCTTTCTACCTCATTTACCACAATGTTCTCAACCACCATGTTATCATTCATTTCAGGCTCATTAACATTGTAATCTTGTACTACTTCATCTGAAATGTCAGCCTCATATCCACCTTTATCCTCTTCATCATCTCTCTCCTCCTCCTCATCACTACCATACAGTTCTCTCAATGACTTTAAGATATCTACATCATTAGCATCAGCACTAGAAACAAGAAAATTCTCCCTTGTTTTGGTGCAGCTGAGGTCTTCTCAACCTCACTGACGAGGGTTTGAATTTTCAGAAGAGCCTGTTCCAGTTAGGATTCCAAGTCAGATTTTTTCTTCTTTAATTCTTCATTTTCCCTTCTTAAATCACAGTTTTCAATCAGCACATTCATATGTCTGTCAAGGAGTCTCATTCTGGCATCAAGGGATGGTGAGTTTATAGGTGAAATAGGAAATGGATCAGGGATTTGAGTTGGTTGAGTGTCATGGATTAGGTTTTTAATGATATTTTCACTGGTGCTTGGTAAAGGGTTTATGGTTTGAAATGTAGGTGTATGTGTATGTATGATTTGGAAAATTGGTGTGTGTTGTTGGTCAAAGGTTTGGGTATGTGTTAGTGACTGGTAAGGAGTTTTAGGTTGGTTTATGAGGTGGGATGGAATGTATTCTGGTATGTATGGTTCATGGTCAGCTTGATCTTGAGTTTGGGTTTGGGTTGGTGAAGTAGGAGGTGATGGAATATATGGTTCATATGGATGGTCATGGTGAGGTGGTGAAGGAATATATGGTTCGTGTGTATGGTAATGGGGTGGTGATTGGTGTTGTGGTGAAGTGGGTGGTGTAGAAACAAGGTTTTCATCATGTGTTGTCTACCCCTAAACTTCTGATATAACATCATTCACAATCATATCCAAAACATCATTCACATTATTAGTCTCCTCCTCTCTCTCATCATCTTGTTCAACAACCAATTTATCTCCTCCATCATCGTCTTCATCACCAGAATCCGACATGCTATCATCATCATCATCATCATCACTGTCACTACTATCCTCCTCACTATTCACCCTTGGTGACTCAGGCACTTCCATAATCTCCACATTATTATCAACAAGCCATGGGAGAATATCGTATTCCACCTCCGGATTAAAGTGGCTTGTTGCACCCAACCTCGCAATTCGTCTAAACAAATTTGGGTCTTGAAGAAATGTGTGTTACTAGAAGTAGGAAGATCTTGACACACAATGTAAAAAACTCTTTGTAGGAATTTTGGATACATAAGAAACCTATCCTTCTCTCGTTTCCAAAAATTAACCACCAGGCCTTCAAAAATTAATCTTGAAAAATTGAAAGGCCAATTGTAGACAATAGCAACTGTGGTTGTAGAAATTTCTATGCTCATGAGGGTCCGAGTACCCCTCCTTGGTGTAAACCCTTGGATAATGTTTTGTATCAGAAATCGGTATAAAATAGGAAACATTCCCTTTTGAAACAGCTCTTCATGCACATTCCCTTGGTACCCCATTGTTTCTTGGAAAATCCTCATCAATCGATGGGTAGAATAGTATAACTGCACATCCAGATTGTCATTCAACTGGAGACTCGCCTGGATTAGATTTTCTGTTATTTCGATTTCTTGACCAGCCACGATGGCTTCAATCCTCCATCCATTTACATCATTTTCCAACTGTGTTGTCCTCCCGAAATCTAAGTGATGATTTCTGTAAATGATCAGGCTTTCGGTGAGATCAAATTGAAGATTAGATCTAATAAGCCATTGAATCATCAGCTCCACCAGCATGTTCTCCTTAGTGACTTGGAGAAAGGCGCACATGTTGTGCTTTTCTCGAACGGGTATACCATTTATACGCACAATAACAAACAAAAACAAATTCAAAGCAAAAATTAGTCATTAAAGTTCATTACTTTAACATGTATCAAGTTAAATTGAAGAAGAAAGAAAAGGATAATCTTTATGAACCTGTTCTTCGACATATTTATAACCTACACAGAAAACAGAGATGTCAATTTACATGAAATTGAAACCCTAAACTCATACAATGAGTGTTGGAAATCATTCAATTGAAGCTTACCGAGTGGAATTTGAAAGATGCCAAATTTAGGTTACGAACTTTGAGCAACGATTGAGTTTCTAGGTTATGAGCAAGTGGACAAATAATGCAAGAGAGAAAGAGGGAAAAGGTGAAATGAAAATTTTTCTAAGGGGGTGTTTGGGATTGCTTATTTTCACCAACTTATAACTTACAAACTTTTAAGAAGTATAAGGTGTTTGGGATTGCTTATATTGTGAGAGGAAAAGTTCCATAAGTTACATTTTTGTAACTTATTAACTTAATAAAAAGTTATAAGGAAGTAAAATAAGGAATCCCAAACACCCCGTAAGTCCCCCTTTATAGTGTATGCTGTATAGTCTTGACAGTGGGTTTTAAATAAATTTTGTCGTTTAGTATAAGAATACTTCCAAAAACCAATTTTAAATATATCAGCATAAATATATCCAAACTTGCTTGTCCCAAAGTTTGCTCAGGTATTTAAAGTAATTAGAAATAAACCAAGTGAATAAAATGAAAGAAGCTTACTTGAATATACAAGATTGCCCGAGAAATTAATCACAAGTTAAATAATCAAGTATAATTGATCAAATAGGCAACCTTACTCGAGTTCAGTAAAGATCCCAAAATAGTAACTTAGAGTTATTTCTAAATGTCAACCTTACTCGAATACCTTATCAATGCTAACCTTATTCGAATCTACTTAGAAAAGAAAAAAAGTTAACTTACTTTTAGAAATATACATCCAGGTATATTCCAAAGCAAAGCTTACTCGGCAATACTTCAAAAGTGTAAAGTGTGCTTGAGAAGACTTGATATATTAATTTTAATATACAAGTGTGCTCAATGCATACAGTGTACTCGGAAAATAAAGCTTGCTTGAAAATTTCTGAAATATGCAAGTATGCTTGGAGAACACTTTGAACTATTATATTAATATACAAGTGTAATCTAAGCATGAAGTTTTCTCTATAAACAAAGTTTACTCAAAAACACTTGTCACATAAGACAAGGTACTTCAGACATAAACAACATACAATTTAAATAAATATTAGACAAGTATGCTTGAAAATGTACCAACTTTACTCGATAGAGATACACAACAGGTTAATAGTCAAGAATACTCAAACAATATTTAATTTGATCAAGTTCAATCTTATGTAATGATGTATGCATGACAAACACATATTTCAATTCAAACATCCAAGTTTACTCGAAACAAGTACTTAAAGCGTATTTAGACATTTATATCATATATTCATCAAGTGTGCTTGAATGAGATGACCTTCTAAACAACCAAGTTTACTCGAAAGTGCATAATCATCAAAATGTACTAGATAATACATGAATAATCAATCATATTCAAAGAAGATAAGTATCAAGTATGCTCGAATGAGTTAAACTTCAAATAAAAACACCTAAGTTTACTCGAAAGTTTAAAAACATCAAAGTTTAGTCGAAGTAACGTACACAGACATATTTAAAGTGAAAATGCGACACTTTTTGACTTCAAACTTTTCATCAAGCAGTTTTCTCATTAAAGTACAAAGTTTATGAGCAAATGGTGCATAATGAGATCAAATTTCAGTTTAATCCTTTCAAATCCTTTTCCCTTTTATGAAAAGATCTCAACATGGGATCATATTGATTAAGTCACATTTCAATACTTCATTCTCAGCATTATTATGACATAATAGTGAGTTTCATTACTTTAGTGATATGCTTAACGTTCAATTAAGTGCATAATACAAAAATGGATAACGCTTATTGCACTATGATGTTCCATATCTCTTCTCAAAGCTTATTTGGCTTTCACCAGATCACCCCATTTAACTTCAACCCTCTGATATTTTGTCAAAATATTTAATGACAGAACATAAACTTTCTTAATGAATTTTTCTTTTCAAAACATTTCAAACATTTGAGGTTGAACGTTGGACTTACATACCACGCAGTTTGGACTTACAAGCCTTCCCTTCAAGGTGTTTAGAACTTATAATGATGCCCCACCTCTGTAGTTCTAGTTGAAACCCTCATGTTTAATTTCTTTAAAAACTTTTGAACATTTATCAACCTTTTGGTTGATGTATAATCATATTGCACAAAATTGTTCTTTTTCATATTCATTAGATGTTTCATTTTGAGTGACTAAATATCAACAGGCTCGTGTATGACTGGTTAATAACTTTTCTGCCTATCATTCAGAGAGATTTATCTTGAGACATGCATATTTCAACAATGTATCTCCACATTAAGTTTAGCATATTCATTATGTTTATATCTCCTCAGTTTTTACACATCATGGAAAGCAGCCATACTTATCAATGACTGCACTAATTCTCTTTTTAGCCTTTTAAATCCATATGATTGGTGTAAATAATCAATCTACTATCATATCCCAAAGGTTGGATCAATTTTCATTGAAAACCTTTTAAGCTTCTATAAAGCTTTGAACTGAATAAACTTATCATTTCTCTACACCATTTAGTTTCTCAGTTTGTCAAAAATTATTTTATTTGTAAATTTTGTATGTAAAATATTCATTTGAGCACACCAGTTTGATTTTCAAAGAACATATTATTACACAAGCAGTCAATAACATATTCAAAAATAACCATCAAATGAATGGCATGCATTTTCACATTTAGACTAACATAATATTAAGACTAATTATGCAAAGTCTATCCTGTTCTAAGCACATCATCGTTTCAGATCATTCAACCAGCAAGATATTAGATAAGCATGCAGATTCAACAATTCAAAGCATATGTAAACACACTTATCAATACATCATGATCAATCACTGAAAATAAACCTAAGCATCATAGATACCTAAGTTAGATATATAGTCAATTAAAGCACATATCAGTTTGACCAGATTCAGACATTTAATCATAAAGACACAACTTACTCACTCAAGACCTCTTTAAAAAAATAGTCATTTAGCACATTGAGCACACATCATAAATCAGACTTCATCAGAGTTGATCATGCCTAATGCTTTTAATAGAAAGTGAAATCTTGTTTTATTCGGTGGCTTGGTGAATAAATCTGCCAAGTTGTCACTAGTGTCAACTCTTTTCATTTCTATTACACCTTTTTTACTACAATCTCTAATGAAATGATATCTGATTTCAATGTGCTTGGTCTTTAAGTGTTGGACTAGGTTCTTAACTATGAATAGAGCAGCAGTATTATCAATATAAATAGGAGTGTTCAAGTAATTCAAACCATAGTCCATCGTTTGATTTTGAATCCAAAGAACGTGTGCACAGCAAGCAGATCTGGCTATGTATTCAGCTTCAGCAGTACAGATTGACACAGTTGTTTGCTTCTTGCATTGCCATGTCACTAGCCTGTCTCCCAATAATTGACATCCACCTGATGTAGACTTCCTACTCATGTTGCAACAATCATAATCATTATCAATGTATGCAAGTGGATTAAAGGCATGGTTCTTAGGATACCATATCCCCAAATCAGACTTTCCTTTCAAATATCTAAAGATGCTCTTGACAACAATCATATGAGACACTTTTGGACATGACTGGAATCTTGCACATACACACGCAGCAAACATAATGTCAGGTCTTGAAGCAGTTAGGTACATCAAAAATCCAATCTCAGCTCTGTATTCATATTCATCAACAGGCTCCCCCTTTTCATCAGCTATCATCTTCTCATGTGTGTCCTTTGGAGTAGAAGCACTCTTCAAGTATTGACATTTGAACTTCTTCAAGATGTCTTGTACATATTTAGATTGGCAAATGAATATACCATCTTTCTTTTGTTGAACTTGCAATCCTAGAAAGAAATTAATTTCTCCCATTGAGTTCATACAATACTTAGACTTCATAACCTCCTCAAACTCCAAACACATATGTTCATTTGTAGACCCAAAGATGATATCATCAACATATACTTGAACCAGAAGCAAATCTATTCCCTTTTTCTTGTAGAAGAGTGTCTTATCAATGGCTTCTCTTTGAAATCCATTAACAAGTAGATGGTTTGACAACTCATCATACCAAGCTCTATGATGTAATCCATATAGAGCTTTGTTTAGTGTATACATCTTCTTCTAATTTCCATTTAAGAAAGCAGATTTGGCATCCAATTGAAATACTCTGATGTTCTTAGAAGCAGCATAGGCTAAAAATATTCTGATAGCTTCTAGCCTTGTTACTGGAGCAAACACTTCTTCAAAATCTATTACTTCTTCTTGTAATCATCCTAGTGCAAATATTCTTGCTTTGTTCTTCATTACAATACCTCTTTTATCCTTTTTATTTCTAAAAACCCATTTGGTGCATATTGCAAACTTTCTTCTTGGCTTATCCACAAGTTCCCAAACTTGTAGATTTCTGAATTGTGCGAACTCCTTTTGCATTTCTTCTACCAACTATTATCTTTTAGGGCCTGAACAATGTTCTTGGGTTCAATCTGGGATAGGATGCAGGAGTACAAACAAATTATGTTTTTAGCCATATGATGATTTCTTTCAACAAAAGAAGTTTGAATAATTTGATCTGAAGAAATTGTTGAATCAAGATTTGTGTAATTGAGATCAGGTTCTTCAATTACCAAATCTAATGTTGTATTGTTCATATCAGCTTCTTCTTCAACATTCTGTTATGATGTTTTAGCAAGATCACTTCCAATGTTCAAATTTTGAAACAAAGTTTCAGATGTTGACTGTCTATCATCTTGTTGATCTTGATCATGTTGGTCATCAGCTTGCACATCATTCATGACAAGATTGTATTTATCTTGTGGCTGATCGAGATTATCACTTTGTTCATCTTCATATTCAACAGTAGTAACATTCTTATTATAAGAATATTCAGTGTTCTTTTCAGCAACCTTGGACCATAATCTGTCCAACTCAACTTTCTTCTCTGAGGTAGCTTCAGGGACACTTGTCCTATATAAAGTATCATCAAAGTCCTCAGGGTAAAGTTTGAAGGATTTGATTAACTTTTCGAGATCAGACAGCCTTGATGCTCCATCAACAGTGTTGAATTGATTTTCATTGAATATTACATCTGAAGATTCAATTACACTCAAATAGTCTTTTAAATATAGTTTTAAGCTTTTGAATGTGTTGAATGTCCAATAAAGAAAGAATCTAAAGATGTAACAATCGTCAATTTTCGGACCCGTAAACCTGGCTCGTTTAAATTTTTTTATTATTATTTATTTATTTGATCTTAGTTATAATATTGTACAAAATCAACCCTGATCCAAGTTTGATTAACTTTTGCACCCACAACTAATGATTAAGGACCATGTTGCAATTTAATCAAAAAATTTCTTTCTCTCCTCTCTTCTTCCTCACGTACCAGCCGTAAACACCCCCCCTTCATCTTGATCTATAATTAACGGCCTAAATCACGAGATTGATTATGCCAAATCCTTTCTTGACCCCTATACGCGTTAACCGACAACCTAATTATAGTAAACCATAGTTTTTGACAGCTAATTCAAATGATAATGAATCGCGGCTGACTCATCCTAATTATAGTAAACCATAGTTACTCTATATATACTCGATCATAATTAAATTAATCGATACCACACCATCATCATAACAACGTCACTCTAAGCCCTAACTCAATTGTGATATACGACGCCGCCCATATCAGATTTGAGTTCGAGTGTGAGCCGTGAGCCCTAGTTCGTCGTTCTCTCTTAATTCACCATCGATTTCGGTAATTATTATGTGCATTCTAATGTTTGTTTATGCTTAATCAAAACCCAACCTAATTTCAATCAAGATCGAGTAATTTAAGGACATTAGGATCTAGGGTTTATATTTGAAATTGGGGATTTCGGGAGGTGTATTTAAATCAAAAACGTTTTCATATAATACCCAGGTGAGCCACTGGCCTAGTTGGCCAATGCAGATTCTGTTAAGATCAAACCGGCCTGGGGCGCGGGTTCGAATCCCCAGGCCCGGTTTTTGGTTTTATTTATTTAAAAATCATTTTTACAAGTTTTGGTTACTATTATACATATACATCATTAGTTCAACTTGCCCTAATAAACTGGATCTCGATTTTTTCCTTTTTTTTCTTATTACAACTCATAAATTTTTATGAACCTCCTTTTATTTATAAACCTATTACAATAATAAAAATCTTTTACTATTTCTCTCTTAACGAATCAAAATTATCATAGATGTCCAAATAAAATTTCTTTTAACCTTTCCCGTTGATATATATAGATATATGTATAACATTTCATTTATTTAACAATAATTAATATTTATTTTATTCATCAAAATTTAAATGAGAATAAATAATAGTAATAACAATAATAATAACATTAATAGTAATAGTTTAAACCCTAAATGACTCCAAAATCCTTTTAAACCGATTTGTAACTATTATGTCATGTCATTTTTATTTATATTGGTTATACCCTCTAATTTGTATTAATTACAAATTTATGATAACTAAACTAATAGCAACTTTTGTTTTTATCAAAGAATGTACTTAAACCATATCAATTCCCAAATCCGTCAAAAGACTTGTCTTAATTGCTGTTATAACTATCTAATACTATCGTTAACAACTAGGAACTTTTGTCAACGTAACTCGGGAAGCTCATCCGTTTCTATCTTAATTTTTATCATAATCTCATCTTCGTTAATCCACTTGTTAAGGTAAGTTTACATATCCCCCCTTTTTCATCTTTTAAGTTTTGGGGGTGGCATGTATACCCTATTTACATTACACATTTTTATTTTCACATCTATTCATAACACAATTCAATATATGTTTATGTGTGATTATTGCATGCTCTATGATAATGCTCTATGTGCTTAATTGTTTATTTTATGTTTGGTGGTTGGTATCTCGTCCTCATCTATCCTCATCTAGTATGATCATACCTTTACCCAAGTACTTTGATTTTGTATCAATAAGAACGGGTCCACATCTATTCAGTTTGTTTACATTTTCAAAATAATTGAGATACTCATCATTTACATATGAATTGTGATTTATCTATATATATATATATATATCTAAAACTTATGTATTCTCACCGACATTCGTGTTGACAAACTTTATTTTTATACATGCTACAGGTACTAGTAATTTACCTTTTTCAAGATCAAAGATATTAGTTTTACATTAGTATATATATTCAAACAATAAAGATGATGTGCTTGTTACGATTATTGAATTTGTGTACTTGTTTAATGTTAATGAAGTTAAATAATTATTAACGCTTTAATTAGTGTCTACTGGGCTACCGTTCAATCAATACGTTACGCCCCGGCATGTTCTGCTTTTGGTCGGGGTGTGACAGATTGGTATCAGAGCTGAAGGCTATAAGATAGGTGGTTAGATTTAACGGCCTAGTACCATGTTTAGGGTCCCTATACGTGATATTCCTTTACGTGTTTGCACCCTGAATTATATTATTGATTGTAGTAGCTTAAATACTATTTAATGATTTAATATTATTCTTGTACACAAAATCACACACTTAATTCGAGGCTATGCCTCACTAACAAAATTGTTTTCAAAACTTTAGGACGATTTTTTTTAAATGGAAAATTCCTTAAGAAATCCCACCTTTTTCACCTCCCTCCTTGAGGATGATTCGTGGGACGGATATGTAGTAACTATAAGAGGGACGCACTTGTTTACCGAACCCTTGACACCAAGGCCTGCGAGCCTAAGGAAGTGTAATGCGCATAAATCTCAATCAACCGCGAGACCTGGTTGCCTTCCTTGAGTGTTCGGTATGGGTGTGGAACTTATTAGGCCAAAGCATATCACACCAAACGTACCCGAATCTGCTACCCTCATTGTATCAACGTGGTCATGTGACGATCACACTCTTATATCAACGATGAGATTTTTGTTTAAATTTTTCTATTTTGTTAAGAATGAATATTTTCTCAAATTATCAATTTCATCAATACTCAAAGTTAAGGTTATTAAAATTTTATTTTGTATTCTCATGAATTTTCACAAAAATCGAACTTTCACATAGTTATACAATTTTTCTTTTTCCAAAATCATAATAAACTTTTCACGTGTCGAAATTGTAGCATCTCTTCTTCCCGCCTTATCAACCGTAACCGTCGCAGCGCAAATCTGGCCGCAGCATGTCGTCCTGCATTGCTAAAGGAATCGTGGAAGCCCTCCCAATGATCATCTCTCAATTTCAAACTGTGAATGCTTTTTCATCATCCACAACTCCGAACTCAATTGCTTACCCCCTCAAACAATTCAAGAGTGCCAACACGCCCGAATACTTCGGTATCGACGGTGCTACCATTTTCTTCCAGCGGTTCAAAGAAATGGAAAGCATATTCCTCCATTGTGAATGTCATGAGGACAAGAAAACCACATACGCCTCGAGCATGCTCAAGAAGAATGCCCTCAATTGGTCGAACGGTAAGAAGTGCACGCTTGGCGCTGAGGTTGCCATGGCCTTGCCATGGGATGACCTCAAGAAACTCATGCTCAAGAAGTTTTGCCCGAAACATGAGCTTCGAAAGTTGGAAGAGGAGTTTTGGAATTTGAAACAAGAAAGTGGAAATGACGCCATCTATAACGATCGTTTTCATGAACTGAGCTTTCTCATCCCTCGCATGGTGACTCCCCTTGAAAGTTTAATCGACAAGTACATCTCGGGTTTGCCTATGCAAATCCAAGATTCCATCCTAAGTCGTGACCCTCAAAACCTCCATGATGCCATCACCTTAGCCGGTACCCTCACCGAAAACCACATTAAGGCCGGGACCTTGACGCGGAAAAATTCCAAGAAGCCTAATGATAAGTCTGCATCCGAGCCCACCAAAGAACCCAAGCCCGAATCTCCCAAACCCGAGTCTTCTAAGCCCAAATCCTTCAAGCACAGCAACTCTCCTCATTACCGCAACAATAAAAGAAAGTCCAATTCCCAAAACTATGTATTGGCCCAATCACAAGCCCAATCCACCAAGAAGCCCTACACAGGACCCCACTCATTATGTGATACGTGTAACTTAAACCATTCGCCTAACCTCAAGTGTCGACAATGCACCCATTGCAATCGATTTGGTCACCTCTTTACCACATGTCGTGAACGCAACCAACTTTTGATGCAACTATTTACCTCACCTCTTACCCAACCCCAAACTTTACCCTATGCTCATCCATTTACTCAATCACTCTCAACTATTAGAGCTTGCTACAATTGTGGAGACCCTAACTATTTTCTCAATGCATGCCCAAGACTCGCACACATGAACCAAATTCAATCCTAACCAACTCAAACCACTCAATATCAAACTTACCAAGCCCAAGGAAATCAACATCAACCAATCCGAGCTCAACCCATCCAAGCAATTCAAGCCCAACCCATTCAACCAATTCAAGTCAACCAAATCCCAATTAACCAACCAACCTCAAGTGACCAAGCTACTCAAGGACAAGTGTGTTACATCAACGGTTCCCAAATCTAAGCCTAACCCTTTATGAAGATATGCTACGCAAAAGAAGTTTCTTTTATTTAGTTCTTTATTTAAATATAATGTATTGACTTCACTAAATCTCCAATTTTGTTATGAATGAGAATTATGGTTATTTGTAATGGTGTTCAATCACTCATTTATTCCTATTTTGTCGTTTAGTGCACTATTTATTATTACACAATTTATTATCATGATATAAGTGGTCTATGACCGGTTATTTACCGGGACTATGTGCACGGTGATGTGCATAGTTATCTAATAGTATCGTATTTGTATCATAAACTACCTATGACCGATTTCCTACAAACGTGTTGGAAATTGGGACTATGAACATGTGTTGTACATAGTTATCTAATAGGAGTCACATGTACAAATTTCATTTCGATATTTTAATACATGACTACCCAAACCCTCCAAACTCACCTCATTCTCATGATACTCTTTTCTCACCCGATTTTATAATCTTGATTTCGAGCCTTATATGTTATTATATTTCTCTAATCATGTGATTCGTTTGTTATGTGAACCTGTCTATGTGAATACTTATTCGTAAATTTTGTTGTCATCCTAAGTATTTCTATTTATTAAATTTCAAAATTCCCCCTATCTAATTATTTAATTTAGTTATTATTACTTTTGACGATTAAGTTAGTAATTTCGTTTTTATTTTGCAAAATTTCTTACTAACTATTATGCTAATCAAATTTCACTCATTTATTATTTTTCTTTTTTATTATTTATTGCTCTTGCTCAGATAGTTCCATTCATTTATCGACTTAAAAAGTTTTTCATTTACCTTGTTTTTTGAACTCGCACAACAGGACGAACCATGTGCATCATGCGACGATCTAAATAATTATGAGTGCACGCATAATTTGCGAAATCCTCGCATGGAACTCATAGTGAATACGATTGTGTGGCATAACTCAGAACCTAGAGTGGGTAACGATACAAATGTCGATGTGATAAGGGCATGGTGGATACACCGCTGGTACATCCAATATATAAGTGTCCTTATCATGTCTTCCGTTTGTAGCGTTATTTGGGTCACCCGAAGATCTGTGATATTTTTTTTCTTTTTATATATATAATAAAAAATAATTATTAAAAAACACTTGAAAATTACCTTCTTTATGTTATGTTTTTCTATAATTTCTGGACGAAATTTTCAAAAAGTTGTGAATACTGTAACAATCGTCTATTTTCGGACCCGAAAACCTGGCTCGTTTAATTTTTTTTTTATTATTTATTTATTTGATTTTAGTTATAAGATTGTACAAAATCAACCCTTAGCCAACTTTGATTTACTTTTGCACCCACAACTAAAGATTAAGGACCATGTTACAATTTAATCAAAAAATTCTCATCCCTTCTTCCTCACGTACCAGCCGTAAACACCCCCTTCATCTTGATCCGTAATTAACGGCCTAAATCACGAAATTGATTATGCCAAATCCTTTCTTGACCCCTATACGCGTTAACCGACAATTTAATTAGTAAACCATAGTGTTTTGACAATAATTCAAATGATAATGAATCGCGACTGACTCATCCTCGTTACTCTATATATACTCGATCATATTTCAATTAATCGATACCACACCATCATCATGACAACGTCACTCTAAGCCCTAACTCAATTGCGATATACGACGCCGCCCATATCAGATTTGAGTTCGAGTGTGAGCCGTGAGCCCTAGTTCGTCGTTCTCTCTTAATTCACCATCGATTTCCGTAATTATTATGTGCATTCTAGTCGTTTGTTTATGCTTAATCAAAACCCTAACCTAATTTCAATCAAGATCGAGTAATTAAAGGACATTAGGATCTAGGGTTTATTTTTTGAAATTGGGGATTTCGGGAGGTGTATTTAAATCAAAAACGTTTTCATATAATACATTACCCAGGTGAGCCACTGGCCTAGTTGGCCAGTGCACATTCTGTTAAGATCAAACCGGCCTGGGGCGCGGGTTCAAATCCCCCAGGCCCGGTTTTTGGTTTTATTTATTTAATAAACTGGATCTCGATTTTTGCCTTTTTTTTATTACAACTTATAACTTTTTATAAACCTCCTTTTATATATTAACCTATTACAATAATAAAAATCTTTTACTATTTCTTTCTTAACGAACCAAAATTATCATAGATGTCCAAATAAATTTTCTTTTAACCTCTCCCGTTGATATATAGAGATATATGTATAACATTTCATTTATTTAACAATAATTAATAGTTATTTTATTCATCAAAATTAAAATGAGAATAAATAATAGTAATAATAATAATAACAACAACATTAATAGTAATAGTTTAAACCCTAAATGACTCCAAAATCCTTTTAAACCGATTTGTAACTGTTATGTCATGTCATTTTTATTTATATTGGTTATACCCTCTAATTTGTATTATTTACAAATTTTTGATATCTAAACTAATAGCAACTCCTGTTTTTATCAAAGAATGTACTTAAACCATATCAATTCCCAAATCCGTCATAAGACTTGTCTTAATTGCTTTTATAACTATCAAATACTGTCGTTAACAACTAGGAACTTTTGTCAACGTAACTCGGGAAGCTCATCCGTTTCTATCTTAATTTTTATCATCATCTCATCTTCGTTAATCCACTCGTTAAGGTGAGTTTACATATCCCCCCTTTTTCATCTTTTAAGTTTTGGGGGTGGCATGTATACCCTCTTTACATTACACATTTTTGTAGGCCCCCCGGGGCGTCGCTGATCGATACGAGATCTGTACGAGGTCTAGGAGTGCGGAATCCTCCTAGACTCGTTTATGGTGTAGAAGACAAAGAACACGATTACACACAAACACATACACCAACAAACACACGAATGGGATAAACACATCTGCAGATCTTTTATATAATAACCGAAACACATTACATACCAAACACGAAAACAAATGACGGCCGACCCGAGGTGAGCTCTACCTCGGGCCGTCCCACACGACTCTGCCTCTCTGTTTCTCTCTAGCTACTTGAACTGAACACACAATACTCTAATTTTTCTGGATTCTCAAAACTAAACAAGACACATATATATATAGACAAAACAACTTCGCGGGCTTGGGCTTGGGCCAGTAGGCGAAGTTGTTATAACTTCGCCTATGGCGAAGTTATTCTAACTTTGCCTATGGCAGAGGTTGTTATAACTTCGCCTATGGCGAAGTTGTTCTAACTTCGTACTTCGTTTCCGCTGAACAGAATTGCATAGCGACGGTCACAAAATGCACCAACAGACTCCCCTTTGACCGTTGCTCTCAATTCTAACAAACACAAAAGATCATCTGTTACAAAACATGCACCAACAAAAAGGAAGTTGGAGCTCACTCAAGCAGAAAGAACATAAAGACAGAGGAAGATGAGTGATATCAGAATGAAAAGGCTGTCCTACAAGCAGAAAAGAAGATCCTTAAACCCTCTGGCTACAATGAAGGAGTGCACAAGTATGAAGCAAAGGATGATGAGGCCCAACTATAAAGTCCAAAGGGATGGGAAAATAACCAAGATAGTATTTGAAGAAATATCCCAATCCTTCATATTGAGAACTTCAAAAGGACATGCCTTGGGCATCATAGAGCGACACAGACCTGGAGTATCTACATGTGGAGGATCTTGATGACATAATCAGATGGAATTTTCCTTTTCAACATCCACACCACAGGGAGATCTCCATATTACAACAAAAGGCTGTTGCAGTGAAATATGATAGAAGATCAGAGGAAGGAAGCTCAAGAAGATGACAAGCATCTTTATTTTTCTGTTTATATTTGATTTGTAATGTCCATGTGACAGAGTTTTTGAATATTTAATCCTTCTTTAAGTAATGTAATCTTTACTTTTTAAAATTTGATGTGTATTTTGAAAAGTGTATGTAACCAACAAGTGTTTTGGTGCAGCTGAGGTTGTTCCAATCTAAGGGGAGATTTTTGGGCTAATAATATGACATAGGAAGATTGGAATCTTCTCAACCTCCTCATAAAATGGCTAAGTATGGAAACCGAGCAAACTTAGGCCTTCGAGCAAGCCTAAACTTATTGAAGCAATGTATTTGGCTTTACGAGCAAGGTTATCTTATAGAAGTATTCTAAGTGTGAGTTCGAGCAAACTACACTTCAGCAAGAAAGGTTGTTCTTCAAGTCAATCAAGGTTGGTTTCCGAGCAAACCTTTGACTAAACCAAGCTAAAACCAAGTATTTTGGTTGATCGAGCAAGGTTTATTAATAAATAGTGGCCCAAGCAAACTTGAAAGATGTTACTGAAGAATATACTCTAAGGACTTATAACGAGCAAGGTTCAACCTCAAGCAAGCTACAGTGTCACCAGCACACTTGATCTTGTTCAAATAAGTTTAGTAACAAAGGTTGAAGGGATCCCAAAAGAACAAGTTTGCTCGTTGGATATATATCGAGCAAAGTTTGATATTATCATGAATATTGAAGTTTGCTTGAAGGATAGAAAATATCCTAAGTAAACCTTACTCGGAGAACTGTTCCAATTAATGGTTACCAGGTCTGCTCGACAAGGATAAAAGCTTACAAGCTTACTCGATGACCTGTTTACACTTGTAATATTCTTTAGTATGTTTGAATATGTTAAGAATCTATCATTAGGGTTTTTAGAAGGTGTCTGGGCATGCCTATTTAAGGAAACTTTAGGGCATGCCTATGACAACGAGCACATAGATGGCTGTCTCTTTCCTGAAAAGAATATTTTGTACTGAAAAGCTGCCACAAATACAAACATTCTACCTAAAAACACTAATCGATTTTCATTGTATCCTTCACAATATAAATGAAAATCTTTTGAGTTACTTTGTGTGTTTGTTACATTTCTGTCTGCTAAGAAAAACTTTTGAGTAACTTTGTGTGTTTGTTACAATATAAATGAAAATCTTTTGAGTTACTATGTGTGTTTGTATCCTTCACAATATAAATGAAAATCTTTTAAGTATTATTGATTCCGCCTTTAATATTCATTGATTCTTCACTAAAGCAGAACTTGTAACCGTCTTGTGAACACATTTGTGTTGGTTACGAGACTGATTATTGTGTGACGAGTAAATCGGGACCCGACAATAACAGACCTTTTGATATTTGTGGTGGGTCTAAATATACAAAAAACAATGACATTCAGGCAAGCAAAGGGTCATCCAAGAAATCTAGTATCAAAGTCAACAAGAAGAATGATGAAATCTTCAAAAGTGAAGATCATTTTCTGCCTATCTATCAGTGTTCTCCAATCATGAATTATTTGATGTGAGAGATGTAGAAAGCATGGAGAAATATACCAGAATATGCCAGGACCGATCTATCAACCATAATAGTCAGTCTCGTAATCTACGACAACGTGTTGACAAGATGGTTATGAGTTCTGCTCTTATGAAGATCCAATGAATATTAAAGGCGGAATCAATAAAATTCAAATTGTTGCTAAACGAACAGAAATGTAGCAAACAAACAAAGTAACTCAAAAGATTTCCATTAATATTGTGAAGGATACAATGAAAATCGAATAGGGTTTCTAGGTGGAATGTTTGTATTTTTAGGCAGTTTTTCTGTACAAAGATATTTATTTTCAGTAAATGGAAGCCGCCAAATCACAATATTCGTGGTGTCCATTGTCATAAGTGTGCTCTAAAGTTTCCTTAAATAGGCACGCCTGACATCTTCTAGAAATCCTAATGATTGATTCGTAACATAGTCAAACATATTAAAACAATATTACAAGTGTAAACAGGTCTTTGAGTAAGCTTCTATGCTTTTGTCCTTGTGAGCAGGCCTTGTAACCATAAGTGTGCTTGGAACAGTTCTTCGAGTAAGCTTTACTTAGAATATTTTCTTAGCTCGATAATATCCTACGAGCAAATTTTTTCTTCTTTGATCCCTTCAATCTTTTGTCTTTAACTTATGTGTGCTGGGGACACTAAGCTTGCTCGAGGTTGAACCTTGCTTGTTGGATGTCCTTGGTATGGGGTAATTGAACGAGTCTTGGAATGGAATGAGCATGGGAATGGAATGGATGAGGTAATGAAATGGATTATTACCATTCCATTGACATGTTTGGTTACTATGTGGGAATTACATGAATTATTTATTTTTTGGTTAGCTAGAAAAATACGGAATAAAATAAAAATGGCAGTGAGTAGCGGTGGGATTGTGGTGGTGGGAAACGAGTAGTAATGGTGGTGGTGGGTGGTGAGTGGCGTTGGCGATGGCCGGGAGCGATGGTTGGTGGTAGTAAGTGGTGGTGATAGTGATTGGTGGTGGTGGCAGTGGTAAGCGGCGGGTGGCGGTGGTGGTGATGATGGCCGAGCGTGATGGTTGGTAGAGGCGGTGGTAGGCGGCAATGATGGGTGGTTGGCGGGTGGTGGCGGTGGGCGGCAGAGGCGGTGGTGGCGAGCGGCGGAGGGGCCTGTGGTGGTGGTGGTGGTGGTGAGACGGCAATGGGTAGTAGTGGGAGGGTGGTGGAGGTGATATAGTGTAAAAGAGAGAAGGAATGAAAAAAAATAAGGGGTGGATGGAATGAATATGGGTGTTTTACAGGGAATGGAATGGACATGGTAGTGGGTGATTCCATTCCATTGAGCAACCAAACAAATTTTTTTTCATTCCATTATAATGGTCCATTCCATTATGTCTCTCATTCATGCATACCAAACGCTATCTTGGTATAGTTTCTTCAATAACTTCCTTCAAGTGTGCTTGGACCACTGTTTATTAGTAAACCATGCTCGATCCACCAATATACTTGGTTTTAGCTTGGTTAAGTCAAGGGTTTTCTCTGAAACAAACCTTGCTCGACTTGAAGAACAACCTTGCTTGATGAAGTGTAGTTTGCTCGAACTAACACTTAGAAGAATTCTAGAAGATAACTTTGCTTGAAAGTAAACTACCTTGCTTGAATAAGTCTAGGCTTGCTCGAAGGTCCAAGTTTGCTCGGTTTTCACAATTAGCCATTTCTAAAATGGTTGAGAAGGTTACAATATTTCCTTTGTTTATCTTTATGCCAACAATCTCCCCCTAGATTGGAACAATCTCAAATGCACCAAAACACCTGTTGGTTATATACACTTTTCAAAATACACATCGAATTTCAAAAAAGTAAAATTACATTACTTTAAGAAAATTACATATTCAAAATTTAAACAGAAAAATAAAAGGCTTCTATCTTCTTGAGCTTCCAGCCTCTGATCTTCTATCAAAATTTACTACAGCAACCTTCTGTTGAAATAGGGAGATCTCCCTGTGAGGTGGATGTTAAGAAGACAAATTTCATCTGATTATGTCCTCAAGATCCTCCACATGAAGATACTCCAATTCGGTGTCATGCTCAGTTATGCCCAAGGCCAGTCCTTCCGAATTTCTCAATATGAATGATTGAGTCTTCTGTTCATAGACTATTTTTGAGATTCTTCCATTATTCTGGACTACATAGTTGGGCCTTGACATTTGCTGCTTCATGATGATGCACTTTCTCATGGTGGCTAGAGGATTAGAGGATCTTCTTGATTGCTTGTAGGATAACTTAGTCATCCATATGTCACTCATCCTCCTTGCCTCTTTGTTCATTCAGCTTGAGAGTATTCCAGCTTCATTTTCTCGTTCAGTAGAGGAAATCCTTTTCTAAATTGTTCTTTAAAGAATTTTGAAGTTCATTCCTTTGTTGACCTGCTAATCTATGTCTCTCTTGATAGGCATACAAGTTGAGTTTAGTCATTTCCTTCCAGTTGTTCTCTATTGTAATCTTGAAATTCATCTTCGAACACAATATTCTTCAATTCTCCATTAGACATAATCTCTTTCAAGGTCTTTGTCCTTGAATCAAAATAAAGGTTCTTAGGTAAGTCCACCTTTGAAGGTGGCCTTTGTTGTTTATGCAGATTTGACCTTGTAGTTGGTATAGGGACACTTACAGTGGAAAACCTTGATGTATATTTCCTTTGTTGATTGGGGTCTTCTCACATGCCCTTTTGCTTCATACATCTTTACAATATCAACCTTTCTTATTATGATTAGCTTTAAGTAATCATCCCCTTCTTTAGACAAAGTGTTGATCATCTCCATTGTCTCTCTATCAATTTGTTTAGTTGGAGGAGATCTTTGTCTTGGTGCAGATTGTCTTCTTGGTTCAGCTTGTAGAGACATTAGTCTCCTGTGTTCTTCTTCCACTTGCTCCCAATAGACTTTTTCAATATAGAACAAAATTTTCAATTGGGCTTGTCCAAGATTATCAAATACACTTGCCAGCATTCCCTTTTTCAGCATCGCCTGCCTCAAGATACTGACTTTCTCCTTATCCTCCCAGGGCATGAGTTTTGTCTCCTTATCAACTTTAAAGACACCCTTTTTCTCCATAACAGATTGTATTTCAGTTTTTTTACCAGCATTATAGTCTTCCTTCAGCTTCTTCCTATATTTTGCAAGTTCTAACTCATAGAGTTCTTCCTTTTGAGTTTTATTCAGCTTGCTAATCTCATCTCCTACTCCTCTTGCCTTCATTAACCTCTCAACAAGATTTATTATGTCTTGTGATAGTTATTTTTCTTTCAACATTCTTAACTTCTGCTTTCAAACTTTGTGATAAAATTTTAAAATTTTCTTCCACTTCCCTTCTGCTCATGGAATCTACTATCTCAACACCAAAACCATGATCAATAAGGAATCTACATTTTCCTCCAAATCTGCTAAATATCTCATCATCAGAGTATTTCTTTTGAATTCTTTTCTTATCTTCTTCTTGAACTCTTTCTTGTGTAGACATGTAAACAGTCTCAAGACCCTCATAGCTCATGTGGCTCAACTGTTTGTTAGAAAAGTTGTGGAGTCTCAGATAAGCAAGATATTTTTGTGTGAGCCTGTTTCTTTTCTATCTCCTTTTTCTCAGTTCCTGTGTCTTCTTTTCATGTAGAAGATCCAAATTTTCTTCACTAAACTCAGCCAATTCTTCAAATCTAAGTCCTTGGCTCATCAAATTTATGACCCTTGGGTCTTTTCTCCTCAACTCATCAAGTCTAGCTTGAATATACTCTTTGTGGATATCAGTTAAATCCACATGGGGAGAGTCATGTACTTCTTTATTTTCATCCACCTTATCATCCTCAACATCAGTCAAATCATTTAAGGCATCAATCTGTGGCTCATTCATATAATCATCATGTTTTATTAATTGTAGAGGTACAACTCTAATAACACCTTTCTTCATTTTAGGCATAGCTTCTCATGGATGTTTTCAACACCATACATTTCTCTTCCTTGAATATAGCCAGCTCTTTTCATCCTTTTTCATTTCCTCAAAGAATCTTTGAAACATTTTTTTCACTTGCATTCTTCACCATTTCATTTTGAATACTTTTTCTATCAAGATCAGTCACCAACTGCATATCATATTTTTCAGTTACAGGTTCAGTAGTAGGAATAGTTACTTCAGGTTCAGAAATCTGATCTGATGTTTGCTCAAGGGTTTTAGGTTGTTGGAATTTATAAATGATAATTGCTAGTGCATTGTCTAGCTTCTTCAGTTTGTTGTAATCTCAACAACCCTTCAATTACCTCCTGTTCAACCTCCCCTTTGTCTTCTTCCAGTTTCTTTCTCAACTCACATTCCTCCAACAATATCCTTTGTTATTCGATCTCCTTATCAGTTGATCTGCTAAGCATATCTCTTTGCATCCATTCTCCAACTATTTTATCATGTCTTTTGATCCCATCTTCAACTGACTCATCCACAAACAATAGTTCATCATTGGTTTCAATTCTTTTTTATTTCAAGGGTTGCAGTTGGCCCTCATGTTCAGCCATAGCCTTGCCCTTGACCATTCTCCTTTCATCTTCAATGTCCTCTAGTCTTGATGGACCTACTTCCCTCACCACCGTGGGTGGGAATTCATCAATATCATTCATTAATTCCTCTAATTCATCATGAATCATCTTTTCTTTAGAGGTCACTTCATTATCATCATTATTCAGCTCTTCAGTTTTGTCAGTCAGGCCTATAGTCTCACCTGAGATTACCATCTCCTTAGTGACATTATGAGCCTCAACAGTTTTGTCAGTTTGGACATCAGTCAAACCATCATCATTTATAATTTTCACACCTGCATCATTATCAACCTCGTTTTCAACCTCATTCACAACAATCATGCTATCATTCACCTCCTCCTCATTATTTACTTCTGCCTCAGCCTCATACACATTTGTTTCATCATTCTCATCCATGTTCACCTCAACATCATCATTCATTTCATTATCATTTACATTGTACTCCTAAATTACATCATCAGATACATCAGCATCATAATCTAGATTCTCTGCCTCATCCTCACTACTCTCTTCTTCTTCCTCCTCACTCTCATATAAGTTTTCAAGATTTTTCAGCACATCATTTTCATCAATACTAGTATCAGGTAAATTCTCCCCCTGTTTTGGTGCATCTAAGGTCTTCTCAACCTCAGCTACCAAGGTTTGAATTTTAATGAGAGCATGTTCTAGTTGAGACTCCAATTATTGATTCCTCTTTTTCAAGGCTTTATTCTCCTAATTTAGATCACAGTTTTCAACCAAAACATCCATGTGTCTATCAAGAAGTCTCAGGATTACATCAGGGGATGGAGCTTATTGGTGAAAAAGGAAATGGATCAGGTGGTTGGGTTAGTTCGGTGGTGTGAGGTGGGCTTTGAATGATATTTTCACTTGTGCTTGGCAAAGGATGGTTTATTATATGGGATGGGATGAATTCTGGAATGTAAGGTTCATGATCAGACTGGTCTTGGGTTTGGGTTTGGATTCCAGTTTGGGTCTGGGTTTGGGTTTTGGTTTGGGTTTGGGTTAGTGGTGAGGTAGATGGTGATGGAATGTATGGTTCGTATGTTTGGTCATGGTGTGGTGGTGATTGGTTTTGTGGTGATGTAGATGGTGTTGAAACAATGTCGCCAAGGTCAAATCATTTTGATTTTCATTAAAGTCTGTCTCCCCCTGAACTTGTGATATAATATCATTCACAACAGTATTCACAACATCATTAGCATTATCAATCTCATCCTCTCTTTCTCCTTCTCCTTTAAAAACAGTATTAAGCTCTTCTTGCTCATCATCCCTCCCACCCTCATCATTCTCATCATCAGAATCTGACATATCATCATCATCCTCACTCTCACTACTTTTCTCATCACTAACTCTTGGTGACTCTGGTACCTCCATAATATCCACTTCATGGTCAACCAACCATGGTAGAATATCATACTCCACCTCAGGGTTAAAACGGCTAGTTGGACCCAATCTGTTGATACGTTTAAATATATTTGGGTCTTGGAAGACATGTGTAATTCCAGACGTTGGAAGATCTTGACTCAGAATATTAATAATAATCATAAGGAATCTCGGGTACATAATAAATTGATCTTTCTCTAGCTTTCTCAAGTTCACCACCAAGCCTTCGAAGATCATTCTTGAAAAATTATACGGCGTATCATAAACAACAGTAACAGTGGCTGTAGATATGTCCCTGCTCATTAGGGTCCAAGTATCCCTTCGTGGTGTAAACCCTTGAATTATATGATGGATAAGGAATCGGTATAGTACCAGGAATATCCCTTCTGAAATTGGCCTTTGTGCACATTCCCTTGATAACCCATGGTATCTTGGGAGATCATCAATAGTCTTTGGGTAGTGTATGACAGTTGAACTTCAAGATCATCCTGAAGTTGAAGGCTCGTCCTTGTCAGATTTTCAGTTATTTCAACCTCACGTCCTGCCACGGTGGCCTTAATTTGGCGGCCATTTATATCATCTTCTAATTGTGCCGATCTCCAGAAATCAAGGTGATGATTACTGCAAATCGCTGGGCTTTCGGTAAGAGAAACCCGAAGATTTGAACGTATATTAACTATTGAATCATATGCACCACCGGCCTGTTCTCCCCAGTGATTTAGAGAATGGCGCACATATTGTGCTTCTACTCAAAGGGATACACCATGTTTCTGCACAAACACAAACAAAAATACATTCAAAGTAAAATTAGACATTAAAGTTCATTACTTTATCATTCATAAAGTTAAATTTGAGGAAGGCGAGATATAAAGGATAATCTTTATGAACCTGTTCCTCGACATATTAATAACCTACAAGAAATTAGATATGTTAGAAAAAATTAAATAGAAACCCTAAACTCATACAATGAGTTTCGGAAATCATTCAATTGAAGCTTACCGAGTCGGAATTAGAAGGATGATAAATTATGGATAGGAATTTTGAGCAACGGTTGAGTATCTAGGTTGCGAGCAAGTGTTGCAAGAGTGAGTGAGGGGAAAGGTGAAATGAAAATTTTCTAAGTTCCCCTTTATAGTGTATGCTGTGCTTATTTGAAAATGGGTTTTAAATGAATTTTGTCATTTAGTATATGAATACTGCCAAAATCCCAATTTTAAATATACCAGCGTAAAGCTTGCTCGATAAAGTGTATTATCCAAGATTGCGCGTCCCAGAGTTTGCTCACGTATTAAAGTTATTAAAAATGAACAAAGTAAATAAAATGAAAGAAGCTTACTCGAATGTATAAGATTACTTAAGAAATTAATCACAAGTTAAATAATCAAGTATATTTGATCAAATAGGCAACCTTCCTCAAGATCAATAAAAATCCTGAAATTGTAACTTAGAGATATTTCTAAATGTCAACCTTACTCGAATACTTTATTATTACTAACATTACTCGAATCTATTAAGAAAAGCAAAGAGTTAACCAAATTTAGAGATATACATCCAGGTATACTCCAAAGCAAAGTTTACTCGATAATACTTCAAAAGTGCAAAGTGTGCTTGATAAGATTTGATATATTAATTTTTTATACGAGTGTGCTCAAAGCATACAGTGTACCCGGAAAGTAAAGTTTGCTTGAAAACTTCTGAAATATGCAAGTATGCTTGGAGAACATTTGAACTATTATATACAAGTGTTTGCTCGATAGACAAAGTTTACTCGAAAACACTTGCAATTTAGAAAACAAATATTCAGACATAATCAACACTTAAGTAAATCAATACTTTAACAAGTATGCTTGAAAATGAACCAAGTTTACTCGATAGAGCTAAACAACAAATAAATAGTCAAGGTTACTTGAAAAAATACTCATTTTGATCAATTTCACACCATGTCATAAAGTATGCTTGGCAAACACATATTTCAAATAAAACACCTAAGTTTACTCGAAACAAGTATTTAAAGCATATGCAGACACATTTATATCAAATATATTCAGCAAGGATGCATGAATGAGATGATGACCTTCTAAACAACCAAACGTTTACTTGAAAGTGCATAATCATAAAAGTGTACTCGAAAATACATGATTAGACATATTCAAAGCAAATATGTATCAAATACGCTCGAATGAGTTTGAACTTCAAATAAAACAGCCAAGTTTACTCGATAGTTTAAAAACATCAAAGTTGACTCGAACTTACATATACAAACATATTCCAAAGTGATTTTGCAACACTTTTTGACTTCAACTTTTCATTAAACAGTTTTCTCATTAAAGTTTAAAGTTTAATAGAAAATGGTGCATAATGAAATCAAATTTTAGTTTAATCCTTTCAAATCATTTTCTCTTTAATGAAAAGATCTCAACATGGGATCATACTGATTAAGTTACCTTTTAGTACTTCATTCTCAATATTATTATGGAATAATAGGCAGGCTAATAGCAGGTATTGACTTAGATGAATTTCATTACTTTGGTAATATGCTTAAGGTTCAATTAGTTGTATAATACAAAAATGGATAACACTTATTGCACTATGATGTTTCATATCTCTTCTCAAGGCTTATTTGGCTTTCTCCAGATCACCCCAATTTGACTTCAACCCCCTGTTATTTGGTTAAAATATTTTTATGACAGAATATTTAAACTTTCTTAATAAACTATTATTTCCAAACTTTTCAAACATTTGAGGTTGATCGTTCGACTTACATGCCACACAACTCGGACTTACAAACCTTTTATTCAACGTGTTAAGGACTTATAATGATGCCCCACCTCTGTAGTTCTAGTTTAAAACCCTCATGTTTGTTTTCTTTCAAAACTTTTTGAACATTTATTAACTGTTGGTTGATGTATAATCAATTTGCATAAAGTTTTTCTTTTTCATGTTCATAAGATGTTTCATTTTGAGTGACAAAATACCAACAGGCTCGTGTATGACTGGGTAATTGCTTTTCTACCTATCATTCGCAGAGATTTATCTTGAAAACATGCATATTTCAACAATGTATCTGCACATTAAGTTTACCATTATCTTTATGTTTATATCACCTCAGTTTTTACACATCATGGAAAGCAACCATACTTATCAATGATTGCACTAATAGTCCTTTTAGCCTATTAAATCCATATGATTGGTATAAATAATCAATCTACTATCATTTCCTAGAAGATTGGATCAATTTTCATTGAAAACCCTTTTAAGCTTCTATAAAGCTTGAACTGAATAATTTTATCATTTTTTAAACACCATTAACTTGCTAAGTTTGTCAAAAATGATTTTCTTTGAAAAAACTTCTTTGTAAAATATTCATTTGAGGATACTAGTTTGAATTTCAAAGCACAGTTTTGAAATAAGCAATCAATAGCATATTCAAGAATAATCAAAAGTGAATTGCACACATTAACACAACTAGACTAACATAATGTAAAATTCAAGACTAATTACGCAAGGTCTATCCTGTACTAAGCACATCGTCATTTTAGATTATTCAATTACAAACAAGATATCAAACAAGCATGCAAATTCAATATTTCAAATCATATGTAGACACACTTATCAAGACATCATAATCAATCAATGAAAAATGACCTAAGCACCATTGACACCTAAGTCATATATAGTCATTAAATGCACATATATGTTAAACATAAACACATATTCAAACATAAAAACTCAACTCACTCATCAAGACCTTTAAAATATAGTCAGTTAGCACAATGAACATAAATCATCAATAAGACTTCATCAGAGTTGATCATGCCTAAAGATTTTAATAGAAAGTGAAATATTCTTTTGTCTAGTGGCTTGGTGAATATATCTGCCAAGTTGTGACTAGTGTCAACTCTTTTCATTTCCCTTTCTCACTGCAATCTTTGATAAAATGGTGCCTGATTTCAATATGCTTGGTCTTTGAGTGTTGGATTGGGTTCTTAACTGTGAACAGAGCATCAATATTATCAATATAAATGGGAGTGTTCAAGTCATTCAAACCATAGTCAAGCAGTTGATTATGAATCCGGAGGACTTGAGCACAGCAAATAGATGCAGCAATGTATTCAGCTTTATCTATTGATATTGAAACAGTTGTTTGCTTCTTGCATTGCCCTGAAACTAGTCTGTCTCCCAAAAATTAGCAACCACCTGATGTAGACGTCGTACTCATGTTGCAGCCATCATAATCACTATCAGTGTATGCAAGTAGATCAAAGGCATGGTTCTTAGGATACCATATATCCAAATCAGGCTTTCCTTTCAGATACTTAAAGATTCTCTTTACATCAGTCATATGAGAAACTTTTGGAATTGATTGGAATCTTGCACACACACATACAACAAACATAATGTCTGGTCTTGAAGCAGTTGAATACATCAAAGATCCAATCTTAGCTCTATATTCATGTTCATCCGCAGACTCCCCCTTTTCATCAGCTACCATCTTCTCATGTGTGTCAATTGGAGTTGAAGCTGTCTTTAAGTCTTGGCATTTGAAATTGTTCAAGATGTCTTGTACATACTTAGATTGACAGATGAATATGCTATCTTTCTTCTGTTGAACTTGCAATCCAAGAAAGAAATTCATCTCACCCATTGAGCTTATACAATACTTAGACTTTATAACCTCCTCAAACTTCAAACACATTAGTTCATTTGGAGATCCTAAGATGATATCATCAACCTATTCTTGAACCAGAAGCAAATCTCTTACTCTTTTATTGTAGAATAGTGTCTTGTCAATGGCTCCATATTGAAATCCATTAACAAGTAGATGGTTTGACAACTCATCATACCAAGCTCTTGGAGCTTGATGTAGTCCATTTAGAGCTTTGTTTTAGTTTATAAACTCTATCAGGATACTCAGGATTCTCAAAACCTGAAGGTTGAGTGACATACACCTCCTCTTCTATTTTTCCATTTAAGAAAGAAAATTTGACATTCAATTGAAACACTCTGATATTTTTAGAAGCAACATAGGCTAAGAAGATTCTGATTACTTCTAGCCTTGCTACTGGAGCAAACACTTCTTCAAAATCTATCCCTTCTTCTTGTAAGCATCCTAGTGCAACCAGTCTTGCTTTATTCTTCATTACAATCCCTCTTTCGTCCTTCTTATTCCTGAAAACCCATTTGGTACCTATTACAAACTTTCTTCTTGTCTTATCCACAAGTTCCCAAACTTGCAGAATTCTAAACTGAGCCAACTCCTCTTGCATAGCTTCCACCCAACTATTGTCTTTCAAGGCTTGAACTATGTTCTTGGGTTCAATTTGGGATAAAAAAACAGGAGTACAAATAATTTTTTGCAGATTCAGATGCACTTCTTGTAACTCTCTCATGTAAATCACCAATTATGTTTTTAGTAGGATGATTTCTGTCAACAAAAGAAGTTTGGATGATTTAATTTGAAGAAATTGATGAGTCAAGATTTGTATCATTAAGATCAGGTTCCTCAATGACTAAATCTGATGATGCATTGTTCATATCAGTTTTTTCTTCAACAATATGGGTTGATGTTGAAGGAAAATCATTTCCGATGTTCAAGTCTTGAAATAAGGTTCCAAATCATCTACCAGCTTGTTCTTGATCTTGTTGGTTACTTGTATGTTCATCATTCAAGACATGATTTTCTTGATCTTTTAGATGATTAACATGTTCATTTTGTTCTTCATCATATTCAACATCAGAAACATTCTTATCAATAGAATATTTAGTGTTTTTATCAGCAACCTTGGACCATAATCTGTCCAGATCAACATTTTTCTCTAAAGAAACTTCAGGAACACTTGTTTTATATAAAGTTTCATCAAAGTCTTCCGGTTAAATTTTGAAAGATTTGATTAACTTCTCTAGATAAAATAGCCATGATGCTCCATCAACAACGTTGAATTGATTTTCACTGAAGATGACTTCTGAAGATTTAGATTGAAATTTGCTCGAATAGCCTTTTGTATTCAACAAGGAACACATGCACCCAAAAGGATTGAGGAACTTGATGTAGGGTTTTCTCTTGAACAAAAATCTCATAGGGAGTTTTTTCTTGATTTCTCTTGAACAAAAATCTCATATGGAGTTTTTTCTTGACTTTTGTTGAGAAGGACTCTCTTCTGAACATAACAAGCAGTGTTTATTGCTTCAGTCCAAAATGTAATAGGCAAATAAGCTTCTGCTATCATGGTTCTTGCAGCTTCTTTCAATGTTCTGTTTCTCCTTTCTATAACTCCATTCTGTTCAGGAGTTCTGGGGAAATTATTGTTGAAAAATTCCTTCTATCTTCAAACACATCTATGAATTTATCAAGATAAGCACTTCTCTTTGCCTTTTCCACCTATAATGAGTAATTATCATTAAAGGGTGGAGGAACAACTTTGTACTTATTCTCCTCATTTATATTCTTCAACTTTTTACTTATATTTACAGTGGACACCAAAATCTTTAGAAAATCAACCTCAACTTGAAGTTGAGTATTTTTCAACTTCTCATCAAGATACATTTTCTTTAAACCTTCAATTTTAGTGGTATATCTTTACTGAATGTTGTAACTATCCATATAGTCCTATTCCAAACTCTTAATTTGGTTTTCATATGTCATCTCACTCATTTCATATCATGCTTTGTTTCTTAAAGCACTCACTTTGCAATTTTCCAACTTTCTTTCTCAAAGAATCATTCATTTTAAGTAATTTAAAGTTTGTGGGATTTGAATGTACATGAGATGAAGAGGACTCGGCTTTATTTCCAATCTTTTCTATGAATGCCATATTAGCCTTCTCTAGGTCTTCGGCATGGTTATTTCAGTCAAACACGCCATTTTGCTGTGGTTGAGCTAGGGAAACGTTTCCTCGATTTCATGGCTGATTGGCGTTGTTCCTATTCTAATTGGTAGGACCTTGTGTAGGGATTTGTTAGTTTCTCTGAATTTTTGTTGTGGGATTATTTGTTGATGACTATGTGGTTGAAAGTTGGCATTATTGTTGAATTGTCTTTGTTGCCCTTGATTCTGATTTTGGAATTGGAACTGGTTTCTTTGTTGGTTATTGTTTTGAAACTTTCTTGCTTGGTTGCATTCTCTTGCAAAATGTCCTGTTAGTTGATAATTATAGCAAATTGCTTTGGATTTCTTAAAACCAATTATGTCATTTGGTCCAGAAACCAAAGACATACCAGTTTTGTTATATAGTCTTTTACTCCTCACAGCTAACATTGCAGCTTGCCACTTGAGATCCATGTCTTCCAAATCATCAGCATCAATTTGTTCAAGATCTTCTTGCACTACGCTTGTGATAAATTAATGGTGGTGGTGGCGGCGGCGATGGCCGGGAGCGATTGTTGGTGGCAGCAGGTGGTGGTGATAGTGAGTGGTGGTGGTGGAAGTGGTAAGCGGCGGGTGGCAGGCGGTGGTAATGGCCAAGAGCGATGGTTGGTAGAGGCGGTGGTAGGCGGCAATGGTGGGTGGTGGATAGAATGAAAAAAAAATAAGGGGGTGGATGGAATGAATATGGGTGTTTTAGAGGAATGAAATGGACATGGTAATGGGTGATTCCATTCCATTGACCAACCAAACACATTTTTTTTCATTCTATTATAATGGTCCATTTCATTCATGCATACGAAATGCTACCTTAGTATAATTTCTGCAATAGCTTCCTTCAAGTGTGCTTGGACCACTGTTTATTAGTAAAGCATGTTCGATCCACCAAAATACTTGGTTTTATCTTGGTTAAGTCAAGGGTTTTCTCTGAAACAAACCTTGCTCGACTTGAAGAACAACCTTACTTGATGAAGTGTTGTTTGCTCGAACTAACACTAAGAAGAATTCTAGAAGATAACTTTGCTCGAAAGTAAAATACCAATAAGTCTAGGCTTGCTCGAAGGGCCAAGTTTGCTTGGGTTTCCTACTTAGCAATTTCTGAAGAGGCTGAGAAGATTCCAATCTTTCCTTTGTCGAATATTGATCCCAACAGAAGATAGTTGAGACCATGAAGTGAAAGGAATGAAATGTCAATCAAATTGGAAAAGGTGAACTTTGTAAAGAGTTCAGTAGAAGAGGAGATAAAATGATTGAACAATTCTTACCATTCTCAATCAACTTTGATGGTCAAATTGCTCATCAAAAGACCATTGGAATTGATCCCCCAAGACCAAGTGAAAGATTTAAAATGAGAAACTCAAGTGAAAGTTTCAAAGGTCAAGTATGGTGCAAAATATGTGATGTCTATGGCCATCACGCTGATTCCAGTCAAGAAGGGTTCTCTCTTGAACTATTTCATGTAACAGACTATACTAAGTTTGGACAAGATTTTGCATTCTGCAAGAATAGATACACTGAGTACTTGAATAAGGGAAACAAGAAGGTTGATGATGAAGTACAGAACGTTGAAACATTTGAGAAGAAATGGAGTTTAATTACCAAGAAAATCAACAGATGTCCATCTGTTAAGTCTCAAATTATGAGAAATCTTTTGATTCTGAAAAGTCAATAACCAATGAAAGGAAAGAAAGTTGAAGAAAATCTTCAAAAGAAAGCAAGGAAAAGAGCTTACTTGTGATGAAAAGTTCCTTATGAAACATGGTTATGAAAACACATGGGTTCTTGTGGAAGCCAAAAGTTGAAGCTCCAATGATAATCATCAAAAGGGAAACAGTAATTGAAGAATGCAAAAGCATAATTCCGTACTCTGGAAACTCATTTGAAATTGGTTATGAGACTGATGAGTCTTGTGAATTGGTCTATGAGGTTCCAAAACCAAATGCAACTGCAGATGTTGTTGCTGATGACTTACAAGCTAAAATAGCTTGTGATTCATCACTTAACTGATTACTTTCGTTAAATTGTGTAGGAACAATCCACATAAGTGAATGATGTATGGTATATGGATAGTGGATGTTCCAGGAACATGACCTTTAATAAGAGATCATTGGTCAACTATGAGGAAAAGTTTGAAGGCACAGTTTCTTTTGGTAGTGATGAAAATGGAGGGAAGATTGTGGGCAAAGGCATTCTCACAAATGGGAAGGTTTCTTTTGATAATGTTTTTCATGTTGAAGGTCTCCAATATAACCTTTTGAGCATCTCACAAATGTGTGATAAAGGTTATAAAGTTGGATTTGATGAATCTCACTGTTTCATTTTGAAACCTGAGTTTGTGATTCCACCTGACATGATAATGATGATGGAAACTAGAAACGGAAACTTATATGAATTAAGAATGAAAGATGCCATTTCTAGAGGTGGAACATGCATTGTCTCCAAAGCATCTGAAAATGAATGAAAACAGTGGCATATAAAATTATGTCATGCGAATCTCAAGAACATGAACAAACTTGTGAGAGGTGAACATGTTAATGGTTTACCAACAGGAGTGTTCAAACTAGATAATAAATGTATTTCATGCCAAAAAGGAAAGCAACATTAATCATCTCACAAAACAAAACTCATAAACTCCATTGAACAAGTGCTTGAAATGCTTCATATGGATCTCTTTGTTCCTATGAGTGTTCCAAGTATTGGCAAAAAAAGAGGTATTGTTTGGTGATAATAGATGATTATTCAAGATTCACATGGGTATACTTTCTATGTTCAAAAGATGAAGCTATAGAAATGATCAAAAGTTGTGTAACCAGGATTGAGAATCAATTAGATGCAAGGGTTAAGGTTATGAGAAGTGACAATGGTTCTGAGTTCAAGAATGGGATCATGATTGAATTTTATCAAGCTAAAGGAATATTTCAACAATTCAGTGCTCCTAGATCACCTGAACAGAATGGTGTTGCAAAAAGAAAATGATAGAACTTTATTAGAGGCTGCAAGGACCATGCTTGCATATGCCTATCTGCCTCTAACATTTTAGACAGAGGCAATCAATATTGCATGCTATTTTCAAAACAGAGTCTTTCTCAACAAAAGATAAAACAAAACTCCTTATGATTTTTGGACAAAAGAAAGCCCTACATCAAGTTTCTCAAGACCTTAGGATGCCATTCTCTATGTTAAACATTAAAGATTAATTGAACAAGTTTCAATCAAAATCTTTGAACTATTGCTTTGTTGGATATTCTTCACACTCAAAGGAATATACAGTGTATGTGAAGGATCATTTCTGTCACACCCCAACCTAAGGCGGAAATGTCGGGGCATGAGCTAATTGCTCACAGCTCTTAAGGTACTATCATGTAATAAGTTAAAGGTGACAATATCTATTTAATTTAATTAAATATACAACAAGTAAATTCAAATATAAAGTACATAATTTGATAATTAGACAAGTAAGACAAAATACAAAATTTAATTCTTGTATCTTCTTCTCTAACATGCAACCCTAAGTTTCTTCAAACAAATCCTGATAATCATATCATGCGATAACCTGCATATGCGTCAAAAATACAATAGGTTTTGTCAACAAGAGGTTGAGTGAGTAAAACACCAGATTTTTATGAATATATAATAATAAATAAAAGAGCAACCTGTGTCAAATGAGAAAAACAATTCAACCAATGAGCAAGAAAATGAGTTGTCGATGAGCACGATGCCAGATAAACTAGGCGATGGCTATTACATCGGTCGTATGATCATACTGTTATGAGATTATGCTGGACCTCTCCGAATACGATTTAAATAGAGCATATAAGCATATAACACGTGAGGTATAAATTGTTAAACACACTTGACAAAAAGTTGCAATTTGCGTATTGGATAATAGGAAAATATCTAGTAACACATACGTCCCCAAAACGGTGACAATAGGTGTAAAAATGGGGAATATGATACTCACCTGATCGGATGAACGAAATATAAGAGGTGATGTGAGAGAGATGAACCGTTCGGGATACACCGAAAAGGATTTCTAGTTAATTATAATTATATAAATTAATTATAAATGATATAACATAATTTAATTAATTAAGATTTCGATGTGATTTGACTTATGTTGTGATTAGAATGGTCATTGATTGATTGATTGAACTCTACGGTTACTGTTATGGTGAAATCATTATTATTAGCTTAAATAAATAAATATGAGTGAAAATAATCATATGATTATTTAAATAATATTTAATTAAATATAATGTAATTATAGATGTGCACATATATAAATATACGGTAAAGTTCAAATACAAAGGGGTTTAAAAATGAGAAGGATGAGAAGGAATAGGATTATGACACCTGGCAATCTTCCCATCAACCTGATTTTCGGAAGGAAGGGTATTTTTGGAACTTTTTTGGTTTATTTTCTAAACCCATATCCTTATCAATTTACACCATATACATTGACAATCGACCATCAATAATAGAATCGACCAACAAATCTAAACAAATTCTACATCTTAATCGTAGAAAGAAATTCGAAGATTTCGAACTCAGCTATGAACGATGAAGGATTGGTACGAATTAAGATACAAACTCTACCATGAACGATGATGGATCTGGTACGATTTTTTCTCAATTTATTTTGATTCAATTGATTGATTCAGTTTAGTTCGTCCAATTTTTGATTCAAAGTGTATTGAATTGATTTAATGTTTTGCTTCAATTTGAAAAATCGATTTTTATTGTATTATTTGATTTTGTTTACAAGTATTGTGCCTTTTTGTAACATCTATGTGTCTTACTGATAAAATAGGCTTTACTATTTGTGTTTTAGTTTCTTCTAGCATTGTGTTATATTTATATTGAAATTTGTGTATACTTAATAGAGTTTTATTGATTTAGATGTTGGAGTTTACAATGAACTTGGTGAAGAACATGAATCCCCGAGGTCTGGGAAAATATATTACAAACCTGTTGTGAGTCAATCACTTAAACCTATTATAGGTATGGTGTTTGATTCTGTTGAGCTTGCCTATGGATTTTATGTTAGCTATTCTCATGCTAATGGTTTTAGTGTTTGAAAGAATAGTGCATACACTAATCATGGTCTTCTAAAATTGAAGTATTATGCTTTCTCTAAGGAAGGGTTTAAAAGTGGAAGTGAGTATAGTACATTAGATGATGCAAATAATGGTAAAAGAAAGCGTAGGAAACCATCGAAGAGAACCGGATGCGGTGCACATATTAAGTTTAGGTTGAATGATAAAATCTAGTATGAGGTTTATGTTCATGAAGAAGAGCATAACCACAGTTTCGTGCATAAAAATGATATTCAGTTTTTAACATATGTGAGAAAGGTAGATTACGTAAAAGAAAGTGTTATTTAAGCGTTGTCTCAAGTAAATCTAGGGCATGTTAGAGCGTTTAATATTTTGAAGAGTTTGTATGATGGTTATGAGCAGGTAGGTGTAACAAAAAATGACTTTAAGAATTTTAAGACGTGTCAAAGTGAATACATTAGTGAATACGATACGGATATGGTAATTAAACGTCTTGAGACAAAAAAGAAGCACTGTCCCAATTTTTCATTTGTAGGCCGGTTGTTCCGGGCTGATGAGAATTCAAAGAAAAGTTTCTTGGTTTTTGGTGATGTTGTAGGGTTTGATGCGACCTATCGATCAAACAAGTAAGACTCAAAATTTCATTGTGTCTTTCTTCATTCATTGTGTCATTTTTTTTTTGTTTTTGAATTTTTGATTTTGTTTTCTAGGTATGATATGGTGCTTGTCCCTTTCACTGGTATAGAGAACCACAATAGGAATATTACACTTGGTGCTGCGCTTCTTGGATCTGAAACTGCTGACTTATACAGGTGGTTATTGAGGGTATATGCTCATGCCTTTGGTTCTGCACCTAAAGTTGTTGTTACTGACCAAGATGCTGCTATGAAGAGGGCTATTCAGGATGTTTTTCCAAATAGCCGACATAGATTATGTATGTGGCATATTTGGGAGAAAGTGACTAGTAAGGTATTGTTATTTTGTTTTTGTATTGTGTCATATTTTATGCATTGTGTCTTTTTTATATTGTTTTTTTTCTTTATGTACATTGTGTCTTTTTTTAAGCTACTCGATCTAAATTGTGTCTTTTTTCATGTACAAATATTTGTAGGTTGGGCCAGCGATGCCTAATGTTTCTGAGTTCAAAGAAAAATTAGCTCAGATTGTGTTGACATATTCTATTACAGCGGATGAGTTTGAAGAAAAATGGCCCTCAATTCTTTCTGAATATGGCAAGTGATCATGAGTGGTTGGTTGATCTTTATAAGATTAGACAAGACTGGATACCTGAGTTTTATCTACAAGAGAATTTTTCTGGACTTATACGTACCACGTCAAGATCAGAAAGTGAGAACCATTTTTTTAACCAGTTTTGTAATCCAAAGTCAACATTAGTTGAGTTTTTTAGTCACTTTGAAGCGGCAGTTGAGTCTCAATGGTATGAGCATAGAGGAAATGATCACCACTTTCGATACACCATTCTTGGATTTATGAATCAAACGTTCGTTCTTGAGAGTCAAGCTGCAAAAATTTTTGCACGGACGCTATTTTTAATCAACAACTGGAGATAGAGGATGGTATTCATAGTTGTGCTTCTGTTACTAGACAACCAGTTGGTGATTTTTTGAAGTTTGAAATTGAGGATTTGAATCAGCCGTGCTCTACATTTTTTCAGGTTTCAGTTCCTGTTTCTTTTTATTTTGTTTTTTCTTATATGTGCTTTTCATTATGTAATATTAATGCTATTCATTGTGTCATTATATCTTTTCTTTTTTGTTTTTGTAATATTCGTGTATTTATGTTAATCCTTTTTGTTTGTGTTCTTTTTGTGTAGGTTATGTATCAAGGTGCAGATCAAACAATATCATGCAGCTGCAGAAGATTTGAATTGTTTGGATTACTATGTACACATATATTTATGTTCTTCGAATTGGTTTCGTAACAGAATTCCCGAAGAAGTATATAGTTAGGCGATGGAGAAAGGAAGCTATTTCAAATACGTCACTTTCTTCTTTTAGGCCCGAAGAGTTTGGGGAAAATCGTGAAGATGTTGAAGTTGTTCTTCGTCAACCTAGGTTTGCTTACGAGTATAATATAAATAAATTGGTTAGTAACAAAGAACAGTTGTGTCTTTATAGGGATTACGTCAAAGATTACATGTCTAAGGCTGATGAGGCTCAAATTGTTGCCCCGCCCCCTATCAGGAGAGATAGATTTGCAGAAATGACTGGAATGAGAGAACCATGTAGTGTTACAATCAGAAATCCTGTTAGAACACGAACAAAAGGTTGTGGCAGTTATAAACATTTCCAGTTAGCTCGTGAGGTAGCAATTAGTCAAGCTGGGGACAAACAAAGGGGATGTGGTTTCTGCAAAGGTGTTGGTCACAATATACGCACTTGCAAGTTATACTTACAAAGAATTAAAGAGAAAGAAGCAACAACCAGTTTAGGAGTTTCTTGTTTGCAATATTTAGATTCTCAATAATTTTTTACTTTAGTTTATTGTGTAATAATGGTCATTGTATCTAATTCTCATTGTGTTATACTGTCTGAATGAAGTGGCTTAGTTTTAGCTTTTATACTTCAGCTTTTATTGTGTTATAATGGTCATTATGTCATACTGGAATATTTTGGTCTAAATGTAAAGCATTAAAGAAAAAGAAGCAACAACCAGTTCAAAAGTTTTATTGTGTAATAATGATGATTGTGTCTAATTCTCATTGTTTCATACTTTTAGCTTTTATACTCCAGTTTTCATTGTGTTATAATGGTCATTGTGACATATTTTATATATTGTGTTATAAGCCATTCTAACTAATCAATTTTTGCATGGTCATTGTGCCATAAACATAGTGATATTAATATTGACAAATATACAATGCATGTTTCATACAATATTCGAGACGAACCAAAATACATTCCAAATATTGTCATAAACCATTCAAGTTTCAAAAAAAAAAAAAAAAGAAAATAGAAAACAATACAGAACACCATACCCATAACCAAAAAGTTGACATTTTCTTAACAAACCATACATCCACCTTTTCTTCAATTCACTTCTTTAGCCAACCTTTTTAGTACTGTCTTTTTTGCCTTACTTGCTTCTTTCTTTCTGCTGCTGATTTTGCCAAATAACGTTTCACCTTTTTTATAACAAAGTCTTTGTTCTCGTTTATGTCATGCAAAGCGATCTTAGTGACATACTTCATGAGTAAATATATGATTTGCGCCTCCTGATTTTTGGTTTCCTCCTTCAAAAATCCACACGCTCAATCCTTGGCTTCCTCGCCCTTATAGGTCTCCATATGCCTCATTAAAAAGATACCACAATCGATATAGTTGATTGAAGTTTTTTCCATGGCATTTGTAATTCTTATATTTTTGTAGTTTTCATAAGGATTGCCTTTGGATGTGATATATGATCAAGGTAAGCTTCAAAAGCTTATTTCTGAAAAAATAAAAAAAAATAGTTGAGTTTTCTGAAAACAAAAAAAAATTGGTGTGATATATGATTGATTTGTATACTTACTATTTTTTTTCGTAGCCATTGTATTTCTCTTCAAAGCTTAACGTTGATGCAATGTTGTCAATGAGAACAGTCCTTGTGTATTTTAGGTTGAAGAAGATGACATAAAAGTGGTGTGCCTGAATAATTTGCACAAATACAATATCAATGTCTTCAATAGTTTCCATTTTTTCTTTCTTTAAAAATTCAGTCATTTTATTCATGAAATGATCAAATCTGTTCGTCTCATCTGCATCAAAGTCAAACTGTATAAAATAGTATTAGATAATGAAAAATATGTAAATATTACACAAAACATATAATACGACCCAAAATGGCACAATGACACAATGTACATAAAATCATCGGGATATTGCAAAACAGACGATGTACAGATTTCTTTCCCCTTGTCTTCTCTCCATCATTTAAAATATGTGACCAAGCATTTATTACATCGGCTTGTAATTCAACTCCTAGCATCAAGCTTTCCGTTTCAACTTTTGGCAATGATATAACATCTTTAATCAAGAATATAAAATCCCTGAAAAAAAAACGGATAGCAATTAATATAGTAACTATACAAAAGGTCACTGTGTTAACTTTTGTAATAAAATTTAAAAGGTGTTGTACCAAATGTGGTTGGTCCCAGTTAATAAGTAAGATGAAACATTATTCCCAGATTGTGTCCTTTTGTCTGTCATTACAACTTGTCTTGAACGAAAAGAGAACACAAGATTTCAAACAAATTCCTATTTCTTGTAGGTCGTTTTTGGCCCTGTTCATCATTCTGTTGTTGCCCATGTTCCTCATTATGTTGAGGTTTTACACTTGAAATTGGTTCGGGAATATCAAAATTTTTAACTGGTGTGATGTAGTCATTTGCTTCTATTTGAAGGATTGGTAAATTCTTAATTGTTTTATCAACATCAACAACTTGTTCAACACCTTCATCTAGTTAAAATATGACACAATCAAAAAATAACACAGTAGATTATGACACAATATATATATGTACATACCTTGACCTGATTGTTTAACCTCATCCACATTTTTCTTTTTCTGTGTTTCCCCTTTTTCAACCATGTCTTCCTTCTTTTTCTTTCCAGCTTCAAAACTCATCATACCTTCAACAAGTTAAAATATGACATAGTCAAAATATAACACAACAGACTTTATGACACAATATATATGTACGCACCTTGACCCTATTGTTTAACCTCATCCACATTTTTATTTTTCTGTGTTTCCCCTTTTTCGACCATGTCTTCCTTCTTTATCTTTCCAGCTTCAAAACTCATCATGCCTTCAACAAGTTAAAATATGACACAATCAAAATATAACAAAGTAGATTATGACACAATATATACGTACGTACATTGACCCGATTGTTTAACCTCATCCACATTTTCCTTTTTCTGTGTTTCCCCTTTTTCAACTATGTCTTCCTTCTTTATCTTTCTAGCTTCAAAACTCATCATGTTTCAACAAGTTAAAATATGACACAATCAAAATATAACAAAGTAGATTATGACACAATATATACGTACGTACATTGACCCGATTGTTTAACCTCATCCACATTTTCCTTTTTCTGTGTTTCCCCTTTTTCAACCATGTCTTCCTTCTTTTTCTTTCCAGCTTCAAAACTCATCATGCCTTCAACAAGTTAAAATATGACACAATCAAAATATAACACAATAGATTATGACAAAACAGACTTTACGACACAATATATATGTACGTACCTTGACCCGATTGTTTAACTTCATCCACATTTTTCTTTTTCTATGTTTCCCCTTTTTCAACAATGTGTGCTACAACCTTTTCTTTTGACATGATATACATTTTTTATATCGACTTTGTTTTCTCAGCAGCCATGTCTTCAGTTTTATTCTTTCCAGCTTCAAAACTTATGCTTTCTGAAATCTAGTTAATATACGACACAATCAGTATATTAAGTATATTATGACACAATAGACATTATGACACAATACATATGTACCTTCAGACGATTTTTTGACCTCATCCACATGGTTCTTATTATTTTCTCGCCATTCTTCAATCATGGGTTGTGCACCCTTTTCTTTTCCAGCTTCATTATTCATTATTTTATTTGTTGCTCCCATCTCTGATTCTGGAGTTGATGGTGTTGGTTGAGATAAATGCAAGTCAAAACTTGGGGGCTCAAAAGAGTTAACGAGGTTTCTCTTTTTAATGAATGAATGGCTTGTTGTTCCATATGATCGAACTCCAACATTTGTGATCCACTAACTTCAAATTGTGTAATGTCTATAGCATTTTCGTTTTTCACACCCACTTTAGCTTGCATAACTTCATCTTGGTCGCTTTTGTGAAACTTCTTTTCCAAAAGTTTCAATTCGTCTTTTTGCTGTCTGATCAGCGTACCTTATGAAAAACGATTGATTCCCTTTTGTAACAAAAACTCAATTTTCTTCCCATGTTCATAAAATTGTTTCGTCTCTTGCTTTACCATATTAGCCATAATCTGTAAAAATAAAGACAATTATTTTATTAATTACAAATTTAAACAAATGAAAACATAAAGAAAATGTAGATATGGTTATCATACCTCCTCTGTCTCCTGGGATTCATCTTTACCAGACTCTG